>NW_020799143.1:11412783-11415541 GCF_003259725.1 Athene cunicularia
AGTAGAGGAAGGGGAGGAGAAAACAGAGAAAGGGGAGGAGATCGTAGAGGATGGGGAGGAGGAAGCAGGGGAAGGCGAGGAGAAAGCAGAATTAGGAGAGGAGAAGCAGGGGAAGGGGAGGACGAAGCAGATAAAGGGGAGGAGAAAGCAGAGGAAGGGGAGGAGAAAGCATAGGAAGGGGAGGAGAATGCAGAGGAAGGGGAGGAGAACGAAGAGGAAGGGGAGGAGAACGAAGAGGAAGAGAAGGAGAACGAAGAGGAAGGGGAGGAGGAAGCAGAGGACGGGGAGGAGGAAGCAGAGGATGGGGAGGAGGAAGCAGAGGAAGGGTAGGACGAAGAAGAGGAAGGGTTGGAAAACGAAATGGAAGGGGAGGAGAAAGCAGAGGATGGGGAGTAGAAAGCAGAGTAAGGGGAGGAGAAAGAAGATGAAGGGGAGAAGGAAACAGACGAAGGGGAGGAGGAAGCAGAGGAAAGGGGAGGAGAAACAGAGGATGGGGAGGAGGAAGCAGAGGAATGGGAGGATGATGCAGAGGAAGGAGAGGAGATCGAAGAGGAAGGGGAGGAGAATGAAGACGAAGGAGAGGAGAACGAAGAGGATGGGGAGGAGAAACAGAGGAAGGGGAGGAGGAAGCAGAGGCAGGGGAGGAGGAAGCAGAGGAAAAGGAAGAGAACGAAGATTAAGGGGAGGAGAACGAAAAGGAGGGGGAGGAGAACGAAGAGGAAGGGGAGGAGAACGAAGAGGATTGGGAGGAGGAAGCAGAGGAGGGGGAGGAGAATGCCGTGGAAGTGGAGGAGATCGAAGAGGAATGGGAGGAGAATGAAGACGAAGGAGAGGAGAACGAAGAGGATGGGGAGGAGAAACAGAGGAAGGGGAGGAGAAAGAATAGGAAGGGGAGGAGAAAGTAGAGGAAGGGAAGTAGAACGAAGAGGAAGGGTAAGAGAACGAAGAGGAAGGTGAGGAGAACGAAGACCAAGGAAAGGAGAACGAAGAGGAAGGGAAGAAGAACGAAGAGGAAGGGAAGGAGAAGGAAGAGGAAGAGGAGGAGGAAGCAGAGGAAAGGGTGGAGGAAGCTGATGAAGGGGAGGAGGAAGCAGAGGAACGGGAGGAGAACGAAGAGGAAGGGGAGGAGATATCAGAGGAAGGTAAGTAGAACGAAGACGAAGTGTAAGAGAAAGAAGGGGAAGGTGAGGAGAACGAAGAGGAGGGAAGGAGAACGAAGAGGAGGGGAAGGAGAACGAAGAGGAGGGGAAGGAGAACGAAGAGGAAGGGGAGGAAAACGAAGAGAAAGGGGAGGACGAAGTAGAGGAAGGGGAGGAGAAAACAGAGAAAGGGGAGGAGATCGTAGAGGATGGGGAGGAGGAAGCAGGGGAAGGCGAGGAGAAAGCAGAATTAGGAGAGGAGAAGCAGGGGAAGGGGAGGACGAAGCAGATAAAGGGGAGGAGAAAGCAGAGGAAGGGGAGGAGAAAGCAGAGGAAGGGGAGGAGAAGGCACAGGAATGGGAGGAGAAAGCAGAGGAAGAGGAGAGGTAAGAGGGAGGGGAGGAGAAAGCAGAGGAAGGGAAGGAGAAAGCAGAGGAACGGGAGGAGAACGAAGAGGAAGGGGAGTAGAAATGAGAGGAAGTGTATTAGAACGTATAGAAAGGGTAAGATAACGAAGACGAAGGTGAGGAGAACGAAGAGGAAGGGAAGGAGAACCAAGAGGAAGAGAAGGAGAAGGAAGAGGAAGAGGAGGAGGAAGCAGAGCAAAGGGTGGAGGAAGCTGACGAAGGGGAGGAGGAAGCAGAACAAGGGGAGGAGAAAGAAGAGGAAGGGGAGGAGAAAGAAGAGGAAGGGAAGTGGAACGAAGAGGAAGGGTAAGAGAACGAAGAGCAAGGTGAGGAGAACGAAGAGGAAGGGAAGGAGAACGAAGAGGAAGGGAAGGAAAACGAAGAGGAAGGGCAGGAGGAAGCAGAGGAAGGGGAGGAGGAAGCAGAGGAAGAGGAGGAGAAAGCAGAGGAAGGGGAGGAGAAAGAAGAGGAAGGGGAGGAGGAAACAAAAGAAGGGGAGGAGGAAGCAGAGGAAGGGGAGGACGAAGCAGAGTAAGGGGAGGAGAACGAAGAGGAAGGGGAGGAGAACGAAGAGGAAGGGGAGGAGAAAGGAGAGGAAGGGGAGGAGAACGGAGAGGAACGGTAAGAGAACGAGTAGGAAGGTGAGGAGAACGATGAGAAAGGAGAAAGAAGAGGAAGGGAAGGAGAACGATAAGGAGGGGAGGAGGAAGCAGAGGAAGGAGAGGAAGGGGAGAACGAAGCAGAGGAAGGGGAGGAGAATGAAGAGGAAGGGGAGGAGAACGAAGAGGAAGGGGAGGAGAACGAAGAGGAAGGGAAGGAGAATGAAGAGGAAGAGAAGGAGAACGATAAGGAGGGGAGGAGGAAGCAGAGGAAGGGGAGGAGGAAGGAGAGGAAGGGGAGGACGAAGCAGAGGAATGGGAGGAGAACGAAGAGGAAGGGAAGGAGAACGAAGAGGAAGGGGAGGAGGAAGCAGAGGAATGGGAGGATGATGCAGAGGAAGGAGGAGGAGATCGAAGAGGAAGGGGAGGAGAATGAAGACGAAGGAGAGGAGAACGAAGAGGATGGGGAGGAGGAAACAGAGGATGGGTAGGAGAAAGCAGAGCAAGGGGACGATAAAGCAGAGGAAGGGGACTAGGAAACAGAGGAAGGGGAGGCGGAAGCAGAGGAAGGGGAGGAAAAGCAGAGGAAGGGGAGGAGAACGAAGAGGAAGGG
>NW_020799143.1:11418384-11424638 GCF_003259725.1 Athene cunicularia
GGAGGAGGAAGCAGAGGAAGGGGAGGAGGAAGCACAGGAAGGGGAGGACGAAGCAGAGGAAGGGGAGGAGAACGAAGAGGAATGGGAGGAGGAAGCAGAGGAAAGGGGAGGAGAAAGCAGAGGATGGGGAGGAGGAAGCAGAGGAATGGGAGGATGATGCAGAGGAAGGGGAGGAGAACGAAGAGGAAGGGCAGTAGAACGAAGAGTAAGGGGAGGAGAACCATAAGGAATGGTGAGATAACGAAGAGGATGGTGGGGAGAAGGAAGAGGATGGGGAGGAGAACGAAGAGGAAGAGGAGGAGTAAGCAGAGGAAGGGGAGGAGGGAGCAGAGTAAGGGAAGAAGAACGAAGAGGAAGGGTAATAGTACGAATAGGAAGGTGAGGAGAACGAAGAGGTAGGGAAGGAGAACGAAGAGTAAGGGAAGGAGAACGAAGAGGATGTGAAGGAGGAAACAGAGGAAGGAATGTAGAAAGAAGAGGAAGGGGAGGAGGAAACAGAGGAAGGGGAGGCGAAAGCAGAGGAAGGGGTGGAGAAAGCAGAGGAAGGGGAGGAGAATGAAGAGGAAGGGTAGGAAAAAGCAGAGGAAGGGGAGGAGAACAAAGAGGAAGGGGAGGAGAACGAATAGGAAGGGTAGGAGAACGAAGAGGAAGAGGAGGAGAAAGCATAGGAAGGGGAGGAGAAAGTAGAGGAAGGGCAGGAGAAAGCAGAGGAACGGGAGGAGGAAGCAGAGGAAGGGGAGGAGGAAGCACAGGAAGGGGAGGACGAAGCAGAGGAAGGGGAGGAGAACGAAGAGGAATGGGAGGAGGAAGCAGAGGAAAGGCGAGGAGAAAGCAGAAGATGGGGAGGAGGAAGCAGAGGAATGGGAGGATGATGCAGAGGAAGGGGAGGAGAACGAAGAGGAAGGGCAGTAGAACGAAGAGTAAGGGGAGGAGAACCATAAGGAAATGTGAGATAACGAAGAGTATGGTGGGGAGAAGGAAGAGGATGGGGAGGAGAACGAAGAGGAAGAGGAGGAGTAAGCAGAGGAAGGGGAGGAGGTAGCAGAGTAAGGGAAGAAGAACGAAGAGGAAGGGTAATAGTACGAATAGGAAGGTGAGGAGAACGAAGAGGAAGGGAAGGAGAACGAAGAGTAAGGGAAGGAGAACGAAGAGGATGTGAAGGAGGAAACAGAGGAAGGAATGTAGAAAGAAGAGGAAGGGGAGGAGGAAACAGAGGAAGGGGGGGAGGAAACAGGAAGGGGTGTAGAAAGCAGAGGAAGTGGAGGAGAAAGCAGAGGAAGGGGAGGAGAAGGAAGAGGAATTGGAGGAGGAAGCAGAGGAAGGGGAGGAGGAAGCAGAGGAAGGGGAGGAGAAAGCAGAGGAAGGGGAGGAGAAAGCAGAGGAACGGGAGGAGGAAACAGAGGAAGGGGAGGAGAAAGCAGAGGAAGGGGAGGAAAAAGCAGAGGAAGGGTAGGAGAACAAAGAGGAAGGGGAGGAGAAAGCAGACGAAGGGTAGGAGAATGCAGAGGAACGGGAGGAGAACGAAGAGGAATGGAAGAAGAACGAAGAGGAAGGAAAGGGGTACGAAGAGGAAGGTGAGGAGGACGAAGACGAAGGAAAGGAGAACGAAGAGGTAGGGAAGAAGAACGAAGAGGAACGGAAGAAGAACGAAGAGTAAGGGAAGGGGAACGAAGAGGAAGGTGAGGAGGACGAAGAAGAAGGTAAGGAGAACTAAGAGGAAGTGAAGGAGAAAGAAGAGGAAGGGGAGGAGGAACCAGAGGAATGGAGGAGGAAGCAGAGGAATGGAGGACAATACAGAAGAATGGGAGGAGATCGAAGAGAAAGGGGAGGTGGAAGAAGGGGAAGGGGAGGAGAAAGCATAGGGAGGGGAGGAGAATGCAGAGGAAGGGGAGGAGAACGAAGAGGAAGGGGAGGAGAACGAAGAGGATGGGGAGGAGGAAACAGAGGATGGGTAGGAGAAAGCAGAGCAAGGGGACGATAAAGCAGAGGAAGGGGAGGAGGAAACAGAGGAAGGGGAGGCGGAAGCAGAGGAAGGGGAGGAAAAGCAGAGGAAGGGGAGGAGAACGAAGAGGAAGGGGAGGAGAAAGCAGAGGAAGGGGAGGAGAAAGCAGAGGAAGGGGAGGAGAAAGCAGAGGAAGGGGAGGAGAAAGCAGAGGAAGGGGAGGAGAAAGCAGAGGAAGGGGAGGAGAAAGCAGAGGAAGGGGAGGAGAAAGCAGAGGAAGGGGAGGAGAAAGCAGAGGAAGGGGAGGAGAAAGCAGAGGAAGGGGAGGAGAAAGCAGAGGAAGGGGAGGAGAAAGCAGAGGAAGGGGAGGAGAAAGCAGAGGAAGGGGAGGAGAAAGCAGAGGAAGGGGAGGAGAAAGCAGAGGAAGGGGAGGAGAAAGCAGAGGAAGGGGAGGAGAAAGCAGAGGAAGGGGAGGAGAAAGCAGAGGAAGGGGAGGAGAAAGCAGAGGAAGGGGAGGAGAAAGCAGAGGAAGGGGAGGAGAAAGCAGAGGAAGGGGAGGAGAAAGCAGAGGAAGGGGAGGAGAAAGCAGAGGAAGGGGAGGAGAAAGCAGAGGAAGGGGAGGAGAAAGCAGAGGAAGGGGAGGAGAAAGCAGAGGAAGGGGAGGAGAAAGCAGAGGAAGGGGAGGAGAAAGCAGAGGAAGGGGAGGAGAAAGCAGAGGAAGGGGAGGAGAAAGCAGAGGAAGGGGAGGAGAAAGCAGAGGAAGGGGAGGAGAAAGCAGAGGAAGGGGAGGAGAAAGCAGAGGAAGGGGAGGAGAAAGCAGAGGAAGGGGAGGAGAAAGCAGAGGAAGGGGAGGAGAAAGCAGAGGAAGGGGAGGAGAAAGCAGAGGAAGGGGAGGAGAAAGCAGAGGAAGGGGAGGAGAAAGCAGAGGAAGGGGAGGAGAAAGCAGAGGAAGGGGAGGAGAAAGCAGAGGAAGGGGAGGAGAAAGCAGAGGAAGGGGAGGAGAAAGCAGAGGAAGGGGAGGAGAAAGCAGAGGAAGGGGAGGAGAAAGCAGAGGAAGGGGAGGAGAAAGCAGAGGAAGGGGAGGAGAAAGCAGAGGAAGGGGAGGAGAAAGCAGAGGAAGGGGAGGAGAAAGCAGAGGAAGGGGAGGAGAAAGCAGAGGAAGGGGAGGAGAAAGCAGAGGAAGGGGAGGAGAAAGCAGAGGAAGGGGAGGAGAAAGCAGAGGAAGGGGAGGAGAAAGCAGAGGAAGGGGAGGAGAAAGCAGAGGAAGGGGAGGAGAAAGAAGAGGAAGGGGAGGAGAACGAAGAGGAAGGGGAGGAGAAAGAAGAGGAAGGGGAGGAGAACGAAGAGGAAGGGGAGGAGAAATGAGAGGAAGGGAAGTAGAACGAAGAGGAAGGGTAAGAGAACGAAGAGGAAGGTGAGGAGAACGAAGAGGAAGGGAAGGAGAACGATGAAGAGTGGAAGGAGGAAGCAGAGGAAGGGGAGGACGAAGCAGAGGGAGGGGAGGACGAAGCAGAGGGAGGGGAGGACGAAGCAGAGGAAGGGAAGGAGAACGAATTGGAAGGGGAGGAGGAAACAGAGGAAGGGGAGGAGTAAGCAGAGGAAGGGGAGGAGAAAGCGAAAGGGGAGGAGAAAGCAGAGGAAGGGGAGGAGAACGAAGAGGAAGGGAAGGAGAAAGAAGAGGAAGGGAAGAGGAACGAAGAGGAACGGAAGAAGAACGAAGAGTAAGGGAAGGGGAACGAAGAGGAAGGAAAGGGGTACGAAGAGGAAGGTGAGGAGGACGAAGACGAAGGAAAGGAGAACGAAGAGGTAGGGAAGAAGAACGAAGAGGAACGGAAGAAGAACGAAGAGCAAGGGAAGGGGAACGAAGAGGAAGGTGAGGAGGACGAAGAGGAAGGTAAGGAGAACTAAGAGGAAGTGAAGGAGAAAGAAGAGGAAGGGGAGGAGGAACCAGAGGAATGGAGGAGGAAGCAGAGGAATGGAGGACAATACAGAAGAATGGGAGGAGATCGAAGAGAAAGGGGAGGTGGAAGAAGGGGAAGGGGAGGAGAAAGCATAGGAAGGGGAGGAGAATGCAGAGGAAGGGGAGGAGAACAAAGAGGAAGGGGAGGAGAACGAAGAGGATGGGGAGGAGGAAACAGAGGAAGGGGAGGCGGAAGCAGAGGAAGGGGAGGAAAAGCAGAGGAAGGGGAGGAGAACGAAGAGGAAGGGTAGGAGAAAGCAGAGGAAGGGGAGGAGAACAAAGAGGAAGGGGAGGAGAACGAATAGGAAGGGGAGGAGAAAGAATAGGAAGGGGAGGAGAAAGCATAGGAAGGGGAGGAGAAAGCAGAGGAAGGGGAGGCGAAAGCAGAGGAACTGGAGGAGGAAGCAGAGGAAGGGGAGGAGGAAGCAGAGGAAGGGGAGGACGAAGCAGAGGAATGGGAGGAGAACGAAGAGGAAGGGAAGGAGAACGAAGAGGAAGGGGAGGAGGAAGCAGAGGAAGGGGAGGAGAAAGCAGAGGAACGGGAGGGGGAAGCAGAGGAGGGGGAGGAGAATGCCGTGGAAGGGGAGGAGATTGAAGAGGAAGGGGAGGAGAATGAAGATGAAGGAGAGGAGAACGAAGAGGATGGGGAGGAGGAAACAGAGGAAGGGGAGGAGAAAGAAGAGGAAGGGAAGGAGAAAGAAGAGGAAGGGGAGGAGAAAGCAGAGGAAGGGAAGGAGAACGAAGAGGAACGTTAGGAGAAAGGAGAGGAAGGGAAGTAGAACGAATAGGAACAGTAAGAGAACGAAGAGGAATGTGAGGAGAAGGAAGAGGAAGGGAAGGGGAACGAAGAGGAAGGGAAGGAGAACGAAGAGGAAGGGGAGGAGAACGAAGAGGAAGGGGTGGAGAAATGAAATGAAGGAAGTAGAAAGAAGAGGAAGGGAAGGAGAAAGCAGAGGAAGGGAAGGAGAACGAAGAGGAACGTGAGGAGAAAGGAGAGGAAGGGAAGTAGAACGAATAGGAACAGTAAGAGAACGAAGAGGAAGGTGAGGAGAACGAAGAGGAAGGGAAGGAGAACGAAGAGGAAGGGAAGGAGAACGAAGAGTAAGGGGAGGAGGAAGCAGAGGAAGGGGAGGAGGAAGCAGAGGAAGGGGAGGAGGAAGCAGAGGAAGGGGAGGAGAACGAAGAGGAAAGGGAGGAGAACGAAGAGGAAGGGGTGGAGAAATGAGATGAAGGAAGTAGAACGAAGAGGAAGAGAAGGAGAAAGAAGAGGAAGCAAGGAGAACGAAGAGAAAGCGGGGGATGAAGCAGAGGAAGGGGAGGACGAAGCAGAGGAAGGGGAGGAGGAAGCAGAGGAAGGGGAGGAGAAAGCAGAGGAGGGGGATGAGAAAGAAGAGGAAGGGGAGGAGGAAGCACAGGAAGGGGAGGACGAAGCAGAGGAAGGGGAGGAGAACGAGGAGGAAGGGGAGGAGAAAGCAGAGGAAGGGGAGGAGAAAGCAGTGGAAGGGGAGGATAAAGAAGAGGAAGGGGAGGAGGAAGCAGAGGAAGGGGAGGAGAAAGCAGAGGAAGGGGAGGAGAAAGCAGAGGAATGGGAGGAGAAAGCAGAGGAACGGGAGGAGAACGAAGAGGAAGGGGAGGAGAAATGAGAGGAAGGGAAGTAGAACGAAGAGGAAGGGTAAGAGAACGAAGAGGAAGGTGAGGAGAACGAAGAGGAAGGGAAGGAGAACGATGAAGAGTGGAAGGAGGAAGCAGAGGAAGGGGAGGACGAAGCAGAGGGAGGGGAGGACGAAGCAGAGGGAGGGGAGGACGAAGCAGAGGAAGGGAAGGAGAACGAATTGGAAGGGGAGGAGGAAACAGAGGAAGGGGAGGAGTAAGCAGAGGAAGGGGAGGAGAAAGCGAAAGGGGAGGAGAAAGCAGAGGAAGGGGAGGAGAACGAAGAGGAAGGGAAGGAGAAAGAAGAGGAAGGGAAGAGGAACGAAGAGGAACGGAAGAAGAACGAAGAGTAAGGGAAGGGGAACGAAGAGGAAGGAAAGGGGTACGAAGAGGAAGGTGAGGAGGACGAAGACGAAGGAAAGGAGAACGAAGAGGTAGGGAAGAAGAACGAAGAGGAACGGAAGAAGAACGAAGAGCAAGGGAAGGGGAACGAAGAGGAAGGTGAGGAGGACGAAGAGGAAGGTAAGGAGAACTAAGAGGAAGTGAAGGAGAAAGAAGAGGAAGGGGAGGAGGAACCAGAGGAATGGAGGAGGAAGCAGAGGAATGGAGGACAATACAGAAGAATGGGAGGAGATCGAAGAGAAAGGGGAGGTGGAAGAAGGGGAAGGGGAGGAGAAAGCATAGGAAGGGGAGGAGAATGCA
>NW_020799143.1:11424688-11428089 GCF_003259725.1 Athene cunicularia
AGGGGAGGACGAAGCAGAGGAATGGGAGGAGAACGAAGAGGAAGGGAAGGAGAACGAAGAGGAAGGGGAGGAGAACGAAAAGGAAGGGGAGGATTTAGCAGAGGAAGGGGAGGAGTTAGCAGAGGAAGTGGAGGAGAAAGCAGAGGAAGGGGAAGAGAACGAAGAGGAAGGGGAGGAGATCGAAGGGGAAGGGGAGGAGGAAGAAGAGGAAGGGGAGGAGAAAGGAGAGGAAGGGGATGAGGAAGCAGAGGAAGGGCAGGAGTAACCAGAGGAATGGAGGACAAAGCAGAGGAAGGGGAGGAGAAAGAAGAGTAAGGGGAGGAGAAAGCAGAGGAAGGGGTGGAGAAAGCAGTGGAAGGGTAGGAGATCGAAGAGGATGGGGAGGAGAAAGCAGAGGAAGCAGAGGAGAACTAAGAGGAAGGGTAGGAGAACGAAGAGGAAGGGAAGGAGAACGAAGAGGAAGGGAATGAGAACGAAGAGGATGTGAAGGAGAACGAAGAATAAGGGGAGGAGGAAGCAGAAAGGGGAGGAGGGAGAAGAAGAAATGGAGGATGAAGCAGAGGAAGGGGAAGAGAACGAAGAGGAAGGGAAGGAGAACGAAGAGTATGTGAAGGAGAACGAAGAAGAAAGGGAGGAGGAAGCAGAGGAAGGGGAGGAGGAAGAAGAGGAAATGTAGGATGAAGCAGAGGAAGGGGGGAGGAAACTGAGGAAGGGGTGGAGAAAGCAGAGGAACGGGAGGAGAAAGAGGAAGGGGAGGAGAAGGAAGAGGAATGGGAGGAGGAAACAGAGGAAGGGAAATCGAAAGCAGAGAAGTTGAGGAGAAAGCAGAGGAAGAGTAGGAGATCGAAGTGGAAGGGAAGGAGAACGAAGAGGAAGGGGAGGAGAACGAAGAGGAAGGGGAGGAGGAAGCAGAGCAAGGGGAGTAGGAAGCAGAGTAAAGGGAGGATGAAGCAGATGAAGGGGGGGAGAAAGCAGATGAAGGGGAGGAGAAAGCAGATTAAGGGGACGAGAAAGCAGAGGAAGGGGAGGAGAACGAAGAGGAAGGGGAGGTGAAAGCATAGGAAGGGGAGGAGAAAGCATAGGAAGGGGAGGAGAACGAAGAGGCATGGAAGGAGGACGAAGAGGAAGAAGTGTAGGAAGCAGTGGAAGGGGAGGAGGAAGCAGAGGAAGGGGAGGAGATAGCAGAGGAAGGGGAGGAGAAAGCAGAGGAACGGGAGGTGAAAGAGGAGGAAGGACAGGAGGAAGCAGAGGAAGGGTAGGACGAAGAAGAGGAATGGTTGGAAAACGAAATGGAATGGGAGGAGAAAGCAGATGAAGGGGAGAAGGAAACAGAAGAAGGGGAGGAGGAAGCAGAGGAAAGGGGAGGAGAAAGCAGAGGATGGGGAGGAGGAAGCAGAGGAATGGGAGGATGATGCAGAGGAAGGGGAGGAGAACGAAGAGGAATGGCAGGAGAACCAAGAGGAAGGGGAGGAGAACGAAAAGGAAGGGTGAGAGAACGAAGAGGTTGGTGAGGAGAACGAAGAGGAAGGGGAGGAGAACGAAGAGGAAGGGAAGGAGAACGAAGAGGAAGAGGAGGAGTAAGCAGAGGAAGGGGAGGAGGAAGCAGAGAAAAGAAGTAGAATGAAGAGGAAGGGTAAGAGTACGAATAGGAAGTTTTGGATAACGAAGAGGAAGGGTAAGAGAAAGAAGAGGGAGGTGAAGAGAACGAAGAGGAAGGGGAGGAGAACGAAGAGGAATGGAAGGAGGACGAAGAGGAAGAAGAGGAGGAAGCAGAGGAAGGGGAGGAGGAAGCAGAGGAAGGGGAGGAGGAAGCAGAGGAAGGGGAGTACGAACCAGAAGAAGTGTAAGAGAACGAACAGAAAGGTGAGGAGAACGAACAGGAAGGGAAGGAGAACGAAGAGGAAGGGAATGAGAACGAAGAGGATGTGAAGGAGAACGAAGAAGAAGGGGAGGATGAAGCAGTGGAAGGGTAGGATGAAGCAGAGGAAGGGGGAGAGGAAACAGAGGAAGGGGGGGAGGAAACAGAGGAAGGGGAGGAGGAAACAGAGGAAGGGGAGGAGGAAACAGAGGAAGCGGTGTAGAAAGCAGAGGAAGGGGAGGAGAAAGCAGAGGAAGGGGAGGAGAAGGAAGAGGAATGGGAGGAGGAAGCAGAAGAAGGGAGGAGGAAGCAGAGGAATGGAGGACAATGCAGAGGAAGGGGAGGAGATCGAAGAGAAAGGGGAGGTGGAAGCAGAGGAAGGGGAGGAGAAATCAGATGATGGGGAGGAGAACGAAGAGGAAGGGGAGGAGAACGAAGAGGATGGGGAGGAGGAAGCAGAGGAAGGGGAGGAGAAAGCAGAGGAAGGAGAGGACGAAGGAGAGGAAGGGGAGGAAAACGAAGAGGAAGATGAGGAGGAAGCAGAGGAAGGGGAGGAGAACGACGAGGAAGGTGAGGAGAATGAAGAGGAAGGGAAGGAGAAAGAAGAGGAGGGGAAGGACTACGAAGAGGAATGGAAGGAGGAAGCAGAGGAAGAGTAGGACAGGGTAGAGTGAGGGGAGGACGAAGCAGAGGAAGGGGAGTAGAACGAAGAGGAAGGGGAGGAGAACGAAGAGGAAGGGGAGTAGAACGAAGAGGAAGGGAAGGAGAAAGCAGAGGAAGGGAAGGAGGAAGCAGAGGTAGGAGAGGACGAAGCAGAGGAAGGGGAGGAGAACGAAGAGGAAGGGGAGGAGAAATGAGAGGAAGGGAAGTAGAAAGAAGAGGAAAGGTAAGAGAACGAAGAGGAAGAGGAGAACGAAGAGGAAGGGAAGGAGAACGAAGAGGACGGAAAGGAGAACGAAGAGGAAGGTTAGGAGAACGAAGAGGAAGGGGAGGAGTAAGCAGAGGAAAGGTAGGTGTAAGCAGAGGAATGGGAGGAGGAAGCAGAGGAAGGGGAGGAGGAAGCAGAGGAAGGGCTGGAGAAAGAAGAGGAAGGGGAGGAGAAAGCAGAGGAATGGGAGGATAATGCAGAGGAAGGGCAGGAGAACGAAGAGGAAGGGCAGGAGAACGAAGAGGAAGGGGAGGAGAAAGAAGAGGAAGGGTGAGAGAACGAAGAGGAAGGGAAGGAGAAGGAAGAGGAAGGGAATGATAACGAAGAGGATGTGAAGGAGAACGAAGAGGAAGAGAAGGAGGAAGCAGAGGAAGGGGAGGAGAAAGAGAGGAAGGGGAGGAGGAAGAGGAAGGGGAGGAGGAAGCAGAGGAAGGGGAGGAGAATGCAGAGGAAGGGGAGGAGAATGCAGAGGAAGGGGAGGAGAACGAAGAGGAAGGGGAGGAGAACAAAGAGGAAAGAAAGGAGAACGAAGAGGAAGGGGAGGAGGAAGTAGAGGACGGGGAGGAGGAAGCAGAGGAAGGGGAGGAGGAAGCAGAGTCTGTCTCTTATACACAT
>NW_020799143.1:11429594-11434204 GCF_003259725.1 Athene cunicularia
GGGGAGGAGAAAGCAGAGGAAGGGGAGGAGAAAGAGGAACGGGAGGAGCAAGCAGAGGAAGGGAAGGAGAAGGAAGAGGAATGGGAGGAGGAAACAGAGGAAGGGAAATCGAAAGCAGAGGAATTTGAGGAGAAAGCACAGGAAGGGTAGGAGATCGAAGTGGTAGGGAAGGAGAACGAAGTGGAAGGGGTGGTGGAAGCAGAGGAAGGGGAGGAGGAAGCAGAGGAAGGGGAGGACGAAGCAAGGAAGGGGTGGACGAAGCAGAGGAAGGGGAGGAGGAATCAGAGGAAGGGAAGGAGAACGAAGAGGAAGGGAATGAGAACGAAGAGGACGTGAAGGAGGAAACAAAGGAAGGCGTGCAGAAAGCAGAGGAAGGGGACGAAAACGAATAGGAAGGGGAGGAGAACGAAGAGGATGGGGAGGAGGAAACAGAGGATGGGTAGGAGAAAGAAGAGGAAGGGTAGGAGAACAAAGAGGAAGGGGAGGAGAAAGCAGAGGAAGGGGAGGAGGACGAACAGGAAGGGTAGGAGAATGCAGAGGAAGGGGAGGAGAACAAAGAGGAAGGGGAGGAGAAAGCAGAGGAAGGGGAGGAGAAAGAGGAACGGGAGGAGCAAGCAGAGGAAGGGAAGGAGAAGGAAGAGGAATGGGAGGAGGAAACAGAGGAAGGGAAATCGAAAGCAGAGGAATTTGAGGAGAAAGCACAGGAAGGGTAGGAGATCGAAGTGGTAGGGAAGGAGAACGAAGTGGAAGGGGTGGTGGAAGCAGAGGAAGGGGAGGAGGAAGCAGAGGAAAGTGAGGATGAAGCAGAGGAAGGGGGGGAGAAAGCAGAGGAAGGGGAGGAGAACGAATTGGAAGGGGAGGAGAACGAAGAGGATGGGGAGGAGGAAGCAGAGGAAGGGGAGGAGAAAGCAGAGGAAGGGGAGGAGAAAGCATAGGAAGGGGAGGAGAATGCAGAGGAAGGGGAGGAGAAAGAAGAGGAAAGGTAGGAGAACGAAGAGGAAGGGTAGTAGAAAGCAGAGGAACGGGAGGAGAACGAAGGGGAGGAGAAATGATAGGAAGGGAAGTAGAACGAAGAGGAAAGGTAAGAGAACTAAGAGGAAGATGAGGAGAACGAATAGGAAGGGAAGGAGAACAAAGAGGAGCGAAAGGAGAACGAAGAGGAAGGGAAGGAGAACGAAGAGGAACGGGAGGAGAAAGCAGAGGACGGGGAGGAGGAAGCAGAGGAATGGTAGGTGTAAGCAGAGGAAGGGGAGGATGAAGCAGAGGAAGGGGAGGGGAAAGCAGAGCAAGGGGAGAAGGAAGCAGAGGAAGGGGAGGACGAAGTAGAGGAAGGGGCGGAGATAGCAGAGGAAGGTAAGGAGAACGAAGAGGAAGGGGAGGAGGAAGCAGAGGAAGGGGAGGAGAAAGCAGAGGAATGGGAGGATGATGCAGAGGAATGGGAGGAGAACGAAGAGGAAGGGCAGGAGAACGAAGATGAAGGGGAAGAGAATGAAGAGGAAGGGTGAGAGAACGAAGAGGAAGGGAAGGAGAACGAAGAGGAAGGGAAGGAGAACGTAGAGGATGTGAAGGAGAACGAAGAGGAAGGGAAGGAGGAAGCAGAGGAAGGGGTGGACGAATCAGAGGAAGGAGAGGACGAAGCAGAGGAAGGGGAGGAAAAGGAAGAGGAAGGTGAGGAGAACGAAGAGGATGGGGATGAGGAAACAGAGGAAGGGGAGGAGAAAGCATAGGAAGGAGAGGAGAATGCAGAGGAAGGGGAGGAGAACGAAGAGGAAGGGGAGGAGAACGAAGAGGATGGGGAGGAGGAAACAGAGTATGGGTAGGAGAAAGCAGAGTAAGGGTAGGAGAAATCAGAGGAAGGGTAGGAGAACAAAGAGGAAGGGGAGGAGAACGAAGACGAAGGGAAGGAGAACGAAGAGGAAGGGGAGGAGGAAGCAGAGGAAGGGGAGGAGAAAGCAGAGGAAGGGGAGGAGGAAGCAGAGGAAGGGTTGGAAAACGAAATGGAAGGGGATGAGAAAGCAGAGGATTGGGAGAAGAAAGCAGAATAAGGGGAGGAGAAAGAAGATGAAGGGGAGACGGAAACAGACGAAGGGGAGGAGGAAGCAGATGAAAGGGGAGGAGAAAGCAGAGGATGTGGAGGAGGAAGCAGAGGAATGCGAGGATGATGCAGAGGAAGGGGAGGAGAACGAAGAGGAAGGGCAGGAGAACGAAGATGAAGGGGAAGAGAACGAAGAGGAAGGGTGAGAGAACGAAGAGGAAGGGAAGGAGAACGAAGAGGAAGGGAAGGAGAACGTAGAGGATGTGAAGGAGAACGAAGAGGAAGGGAAGGAGGAAGCAGAGGAAGGGGTGGACGAATCAGAGGAAGGAGAGGACGAAGCAGAGGAATGGGAGGAAAACGAAGAGGAAGGGGAGGAGATCGAAGAGGAAGGGGAGGAGGAAGCAGAGGAAGGGGAGGAGAAAGCAGAGGAAGGGGAGGAGAAAGCAGAGGAACGGGAGAAGGAAGCAGAGGAAGGGGAGGAGGAAGCAGAGGAAGGGGAGGAAGAAGCAGAGGAATGGGAGGAGAACGAAGAGGAAGGGAAGGAGAACGAAGAGGAAGGGGAGGAGGAAGCAGAGGAAGGGGAGGAGAAAGCAGAGGAAGGGGAGGAGGAATCAGAGGAAGGGTTGGAAAACGAAATGGAAGGGGATGAGAAAGCAGAGGATTGGGAGAAGAAAGCAGAATAAGGGGAGGAGAAAGAAGATGAAGGGGAGACGGAAACAGACGAAGGGGAGGAGGAAGCAGATGAAAGGGGAGGAGAAAGCAGAGGATGGGGAGGAGGAAGCAGAGGAATGCGAGGATGATGCAGAGGAAGGGGAGGAGAACGAAGAGGAAGGGCAGTAGAACGAAGAGTAAGGGGAGGAGAACTATAAGGAATGGTGAGAGAACGAAGAGGATGGTGAGGAGAACGAAGAGGATGGGGAGGAGAACGAAGAGGATGGGGAGGAGGAAGCAGAGGAAGGGGAGGAGGTAGCAGAGGAAGGGAAGTAGAACGAAGAGGAAGGGTAATAGTACGAATAGGAAGGTGAGGAGAACGAAGAGGAACGGAAGGAGAACGAAGAGGAAGGGAAGGAGAACGAAGAGGATGTGAAGTAGGAAACAGAGGAAGGGGTGTAGAAAGAAGAGGAAGGGGAGGAGGAAACAGAGGAAGGGGGGGAGGAAACAGAGGAAGTGGTTTAGAAAGCAGAGGAAGTGGAGGAGAAAGCAGAGGAAGGGGAGGAGAAGGAAGAGGAATGGGAGGAGGAAGCAGAGTAAGGGGAGGAGGAAGCAGAGTAAGGGGAGGAGAAAGCAGAGGAAGAGGAGGAGAAAGCAGAGGAAGGGGAGGAGGAAACAGAGGAAGGGGAGGAGAAAGCAGAGGAAGGGGAGGAAAAAGCAGAGGAAGGGTAGGAGAACAAAGAAGGGGAGGAGAAAGCAGACGAAGGGTAGGAGAATGCAGAGGAACGGGAGGAGAACGAGGAGGAAGGGAAGATAACGAAGAGGATGGGGAGGAGGAAGCAGAGAAAGGGGAGTAGAAAGCAGAGGAAGGAGAGGAGAACCAAGAGGAAGGGGTGGAGAACGAAGAGGATGGGGAGGAGGAAACAGAGGATGGGTAGGAGAAAGCAGAGGAAGGGGAGGAGAATGAAGAGGAATGGTAGGGAAAGCAGAGGAAGGGGAGGAGAACAAAGAGGAAGGGGAGGAGAAAGCAGAGGAACGGGAGGAGGAAGCAGAGGAAGGGGAGGACGATGCAGAAGAAGGGGAGGACGATGCAGAGGAATGGGAGGAGAACGAAGAGGAAGGGAAGGAGAACGAAGAGGATGGGGAGGAGGAAGCAGAGGAAGGGGAGGAGGAAGCAGAGGAAGGGGAGGACGAAGCAGAGGAAGGGGAGGAGAAAGAAGAGGAAGGGGAGGAGAAAGAAGAGGAAGGAGAGGAGGAAGCAGAGGATGGGGAGTAGAAAGCAGAGTAAGGGGAGGAGAAAGAAGATGAAGGGGAGAAGGAAACAGATGAAGGGGAGGAGGAAGCAGAGGAAAGGGGAGGAGAAAGCAGAGGATGGGGAGGAGGAAGCAGAGGAATGGGAGGATGATGCAGAGGAAGGAGAGGAGACCGAAGAGGAAGGGCAGGAGAACGAAGAGTAAGGGGAGGAGAACGAAGAGGAAGGGTGAGAGAACGAAGAGGAAGATGAGGATCACGAAGAGGAAGGGAAGGAGAACGAAGACGATGTGAAGGAGGAAACAGAGGAAGGGGTGTAGAAAGCAGAGGAAGGGGAGGAGGAGAGAGCGGACGGAGGGGAAGAAACAGAGGAAGGGGTGTAGAAAGCAGAGTAAGGGGAGGAGAAAGCAGAGGAAGCGGAGGAGAAAGCAGAGGAATGGGAGGAGGAAGCAGAGGAAGGGGAGGAGAAAGCAGAGGAATGGGAGGAGAAAGCAGAGGAAGGGGAGGAGAAAGAAAACAAAGGGGAGGAGAAAGGAGAGGAAGGGAAGTAGAACGAAGAGGAAGTGTAAGAGAACGTAGAGGAAGGTGAGGACAACGAAGAGGAAGGGAATGAGAATGAAGAGGAGAGGAAGTAGAACGAAGTGGAAGGGAAGGAGAACGAAGAGGAAGGGGA
>NW_020799143.1:11438121-11446531 GCF_003259725.1 Athene cunicularia
AGAGCAAGGGGAGGAGAACGAAGAGGAAGGGGAGGAGATATGAGAGGAAGGTAAGTAGAACGAAGAAGAAGTGTCAGAGAACGAAGGGGAAGTTGAGGAGAACGAAGAGGAGGGAAGGAGAACGAAGAGGAGGGGAAGGAGAACGAAGAGGAGGGGAAGGAGAACGAAGAGGAAGGGGAGGAAAACGAAGAGAAAGGGGAGGAGATCGTAGAGGATGGGGAGGAGGAAGCAGGGGAAGGCGAGGAGAAAGCAGAATTAGGAGAGGAGAAGCAGAGGAAGGGGAGGACGAAGCATATAAAGGGGAGGAGAAAGCAGAGGAAGGGGAGTAGAAAGCAGAGGAAGAGGAAGAGAAGGAAGAGGGAGGGGAGGAGAAAGAAGAGGAAGGGGAGGAGAAAGCAGAGAAACGGGAGGAGAACGAATAGTAATGGGAGTAGAAATGAGAGGAAGTGTATTAGAACGAAGAGAAAGGGTAAGAGAACGAAGAGGAAGGTGAGGAGGACGAAGAGGAAGGGAAGGAGAACGAAGAGGAAGGGGAGGAGGAAGCAGTGGTAGGGGAGGAGGAAGCAGAGGGAGGGGAGGAGAAAGAAGAACGGGAGGAGGAAGCAGAGGAAGGGGAGGACGAAGCAGAGGGAGGGGAGGAGAAAGCATAGGAAGGGGAGGAGAACGAAGAGGAAGGGTAGGAGAACGAAGATGAAGCGGAGGAGGAAACAGAGGAAGGGTAGGAGTAAGCAGAGGAAAGGGAGGAGAAAGCAGAGGAAGGGGAGGAGAACGAAGAGGAAGGGGAGGAGAAAGTAGAGGAAGGGGAGGAGAAAGCAGAAGAAGGGAAGAAGAACGAAGAGGAACGTGAGGAGAAAGGAGAGGAAGGGAAGTAAAACGAAAAGGAAAAGTCAGAGAACGAAGAGGAAGATGAGAACGAAGAGGAATGGTAGGAGAACGAAGAGGAAGTCGAGGAGGAAGCAGAGGAAGGGAAGGAGGAAGGAGAGGAAGGGGAGGACGAAACAGAGGAAGGGGAGGAGAACGAAGAGGAATGGGAGGAGAACGAAGAGGAAGGGGAGGAGAAATGAGATGAAGGAAGTAGAACGAAGAGGAAGGGAAGGAGAAAGAAGAGGAAGAGAAGGAGAACGAAGAGGAAGGGGAGGAGGAAGCAGAGGAAGGGGAGGAGAAAGCAGAGGAAGGGGAGGAAAAAGAAGAGGAAGGGGAGGTGGAAGCAGAGGAGGGGGACGAGAAAACAGAGGATGGGGAGGAGGAAGCAGAGGAAGATGAGGAGTACGAAGAGGAACGGGAGGAGAAAGGAGAGGAAGGGAAGTACAACGAACAGGAAACGTAAGAGAACGAAGAGGAAGGTGAGGAGAACGAAGAGGAAGGGAAGGAGAACGAAGAGGAAGGGGAGGAGAGGGAAGAGGAAGGGGAGGAGCAAGCAGAGGAAGGGGAGTAGGAAGGAGAGGAAGGAGAGGACGAAGCAGTGGAAGGGGAGGAGTACGAAGAGGAAGGTTAGGAGAACGAAGAGGAAGGGGAGAAGAAAGAAGAGGACGGGGAGGATGAATTAGAGGAAGGGGAGGAGGAAGCAGAGCCAAGGGAGGAGGAAGCAAAGGAAGGGAAATCGAAAGCAGAGGAAGGGAAGGAGAAAGCAGAGGAAGGGGAGGAGAACGAAGAGGAAGGGGAGGAGAAAGAAGAGGAAGGGGAGGAAAAAGCAGAGATAGGGGAGGAGGAAAAAGAGGAATGGGAGAAGGAAGCAGAGGAAGGGTAGGAGGAAGCAGAGGAAAGGGGAGGAGAAAGAAGAGGAAGGGGAGGAGAAAGAAGAGGAAGGGGAGGATAAAGCAGAGGAAGGGGAGGATAAAGCAGAGGATAGAGAGGAGGAAGCAGAGGAAGGGCAGGAGGAAGCAGATGAAGGGGAGGACTGCGAAGAGGAAGGGAAGGAGAACGAAAAGGAATGGGAGGAGAACGAAGAGGAAGGGGAGGAGAAAGCAGAGGAAGGGGAGGAGAAAGAAGTGGAAGGGGAGGAGAACGAAGAGGAAGGGTAAGAGAAAGAAGAGGAAGGTGAGGAGAACGAAGAGGAAGGGAATGAGAACGAAGAGGATGTGAAGGAGAACGAAGAATAAGTGAAGGAGGAAGCAGAGGAAGGGGAGTAGGAAGCAGAGGGAGGACGAAGCAGAGAAAGGGGAGGAGAACGAAGAGGAAGGGAAGGAGAAAGCAGAGGAACGGGAGGAGAACGAAGAGGAAGGGGAGGAGAAATGAGAGGAAGGGAAGTAGAACGAAGAGGAAGTGTAAGAGAACGAAGAGTAAGGTGAGGAGAAAGAAGAGGAAGGGAAGGAGAACGAAGAGGAAGGGAATGAGAACGAAGAGGAGTGGAAGGAGAACGAAGAGGAAGGGAAGGAGAACGAATAGGAACGGGAGGAGGAAGCAGAGGAAGGGGAGGAGGAAGCAGAGGGAGGGGAAGACGAAGCAGAGAAAGGGGAGGAGAACGAAGAGGAAGGGAAGGAGAACGAAGAGGAAGGGTAGGAGAACGAAGAGGAAGGGTAGGAGAAAGCAGAGGAAGGGGAGGAGAACGAAGAGGAAGGGGAGGAGAAAGCAGAGGAAGGGTAGGAGGAAGCAGAGGAAGGGGAGGAGGAAGCAGAGGAAGGGGAGGAGGAAGCAGAGGTAGGGGAGGACGAAGCAGAGGAAGGGGAGAACGAAGCAGAGGAAGGGGAGGAGATAGCAGAGGAAGGGGAGGAGAAAGCAGAGGAAGGGTTGGACGAAGAAGAGGAAGGGTTGGAAAACGAAATGGAAGGGGAGGAGAAAGCAGAGGATGGGGAGGAGGAAGCAGAGGAATGGGAGGATGATGCAGAGGAAGGGGAGGAGAACGAAGAGGAAGGGCAGTAGAACGAAGAGTAAGGGGAGGAGAACCATAAGGAATGGTGAGAGAACGAAGAGGATGGGGAGGAGAATGAAGAGGAAGAGGAGGAGGAAGCAAAGGGGAGGAGGTAGCAGAGGAAGGGAAGTAGAACGAAGAGGAAGGGTAATAGTACGAATAGGAAGGTGAGGAGAACGAAGAGGAAGGGAAGGAGAACGAAGAGGAAGGGAATGAGAACGAAGACGATGTGAAGAGGAAGGAGAGGAGAACGAAGAGGAAGGTGTAGAGAACGAAGAGGATGGGGAGGAGGAAGCAGAGGAAGGGGAGGAGGAAGCAGAGGAAGGGGAGGACGAAGGAGAGGAAGGTGAGGAAAACGAAGAGGAAGGGGAGGAGAACGAAGAGGATGGGGAGGAGGAAGCAGAGGAAGGGGAGGAAAAAGCAGAGGAAGTTTAGGAGGAAGCAGTGGAAGTGTAGGATAAGGCAGAGGAAGGGGAGGAGAACGAAGAGGAAGGGGAGGAGAACCTAGAGGAAGGGGAGTAAAACGAAGTGGAAGGGGAGGAGGAAACAGAGGAAGGGAAAGAGAAAGCAGAGGACGTGGAGGACGAAGCAGAGGAAGGGGTGGAGAACGAGGAGGAAGGGGAGGAGAACGAAGAGGAAGGGGAGGAGGAAGCAGAGAAATGGGAGGAGGAAGCAGAGGAAGGGGAGGAGAAAGCAGAGGAAGGGGAGGAGAAAGCAGAGGAAGGGGAGGAGAAAGAAGAAGTTGATGAGGAAGCAGAGGAATGGGAGGAGAAAGCAGAGGAAGGTGAGGAGAACGAAGAGGAAGGGAAGGAGAACGAAGAGGAAGGGAAGGAGAACGAAGAGGAAGATGAGGAGGAAGCAGAGGAAGGGAAGGAGGAAGTCAAGGAAATGGAGGAAAACGAAGAGGAATGTGAGGAGAACGAAGAAGAAGGGGAGGAGAACGAAGAGGAAGGTTAAGAGAACGAAGAGTAAGGGGACGTGAACGAAGAGGAAGGGGAGGAAAAAGCAGAGTAAGGGGAGGAGTAAGCAGAGTAAGGGGAGGAGAATGCAGAGGAAGGGGTGGAGAAAACGAAGAGGAAGGGAAGGAGAACGAAGAGGAAGGGGAGGATGAAGCAGAGGAAGGGGAGTAGAAAGAGGAAGGGGAGGTGGAAGCAGAGGAAGGGGAGAACGAAGCAGAGGAAGGGGTGAAGAACGAAGACGAATGGTCAGAGAACGAAGAGGAACGTGAGGAGAACGAAGAGGAAGGGACGGAGAACGAAGAGGAGGAGGAGGAGAAAAAAGAGGAAGGGGAGGAGAAAGCAGAGTAAGGGGAGGAGAAAGCAGAGGAAGGGGAGGAAAACGAATAGGAAGTGAGGAGAAAAGAGCGGAAGGGAAGTAAAACGGAGAGGAAGGGTAAGAGAACGAAGAGGAAGAATAGGAGAACGAAGAGTAAGGGTAGAAGGAAGCAGAGGAAAGGGAGGAGGAAGAAGAGGAAGGGGAGGAGAAAGCAGATGAAGGGTAGGAGAAAGCAGAGGAAGGGGAGGAGAACGAAGAGGAAGTGTAAGGGTACGAAGAGTAAGGTGAGGAGAACGAAGAGGAAGGGAAGGAGAACGAAGAGGAAGGGTAGGAGAATGAAGAGGAAGAGGAGGAGGAAGCAGAGGAAGGGGAGGAGGAAGCAAAGGAAGGGGAGGACAACGAAGAGGAAGGTGAGGAGAACGAAGAAGAAGTGGAGGAGAACGAAGAGGAAGGGTAAGAGAACGAAGAGGAAGGGGATGTGAACTAAGAGGAAGGGGAGGAAAAAGCAGAGAAAGGGGAGGACTAAGGAGAGGAAGGGGAGGAGAAATCAGAGGAAGGGGAGGATAAAGCAGATGATGGTGAGGAAAACGAAGAGGAAGGGAAGGAGAACGAAGAGGAAGGGGAGGAGGAAGCAGAGGAAGGGGAGGAGAAATCAGAGAAAGGGGAAAGAAAGAAGATGAAGGGGAGGTGGAAGCAGAGGAAGGGTAGGAGGAAGCAGAGGATGGGCAGGAGAACGAAGAGGAAGGCGAGGAGAACGAAGAGGAAGGGGAGGAGAACGAAGAGGATGGAGAGGAGGAAGCAGAGGAAGGGGAGGAGAAAGCAGAGGAAGGTTAGGAGGAAGCAGTGGAAGGGTAGGAGAAGGCAGATGAAGGGGAGGAGAACGAAGAGGAGGGGGAGGAGAACCTAGAGGAAGGGGAGTAAAACTAAGTGGAAGGGGAGGACGAATCAGAGGAAGGGAAAGAGAAAGCAGAGGACGTGGAGGAAGGAAGGGGAGGTGAACGAAGAGGAAGTGGACGAAAATGCAGAGTAAGGGGAGGAGTAAGCAGAGGAAGGGGAGGAGAAAGCAGAGGAAGGGGAGGAGAAAGAAGAAGGTGAGGAGGAAGCAGAGGAAGGGGAGGAGAAAGCAGACTAAGTGGAGTAGAAAGCAGAGGAAGGGGAGGAGAAAGAAGAAGTTGAGGAGGAAGCAGAGGAAGGGGAGGAGAAAGCAGACGAAGCGGAGGAGAACGAATAGGAAGTGTAAGAGTACGAAGAGGAAGGTGAGGAGAACGAAGAGGAAGGGAAGGAGAACGAAGAGGAAGGGTAGGAGAACGAAGAGGAAGAGGAGGAGGCAGCAGAGGAAGGGGAGAAGGAAGCAAAGGAAGGGGAGGACAACGAAGAGGAAGGTGAGGAGAACGAAGAGGAAGGGGAGGTGAACGAAGAGGAAGTGGACGAAAATGCAGAGTAAGGGGAGGAGTAAGCAGAGGAAGGGGAGGAGAAAGCAGAGGAAGGGGAGGAGAAAGAAGAAGGTGAGGAGGAAGCAGAGGAAGGGGAGGAGAAAGCAGAGGAAGGGGAGGAGAACGAAGAGGAAGGGGAGGAGGAAGCAGAGGAAGGGGAGGAGAAAGCAGAGGAAGGGGAGAAGGAAGTAGAGGAAAAGGAGGATTCAGAGGAAGGGGAGGAGAATGCAGAGGAATGGGAGGAGAACGAAGAGGCAGGGAGGGGAACGAAGAGGTAGGGGAGTAGAACGTACAGGAAGGGGAGGAGGAAGCAGAGGGAGGGGAGGAAAAAGCAGAGGAAGGGAAGGAGAACGAAGAGAAAGGGAAGGAGAACGAAGAGGAAGGGAAGGAGAACGAAGAGGAAGGGAAGGAGAACGAAGACGAAGGGTAAGAGAATGAAGAGGAAGGTGAGGAGACCGAAGATGAAGGGAAGGAGGAAGCAGAGGAAGGGGAGGAGAAAGCAGAGGAAGGGGAGGATGAAGCAGAGTAAGGAGAGTAGGAAGCAGAGGAAGGTGAGGACGAAGCAGAGAAAGGGGAGGACAATGAAGGGGAAGGAGAGGACAAGGAAGAGGAAGGGGAGGAGAAAGCAGAGGAAGTGGAGGAGAACGAAGAGGAACGGTAGGAGAAATGAGAGGACGGGAAGTAGAACGAAGAGTAAGGGTTAGAGAACGAAGAGGAAGGGGAGGAGAAATGAGAGGAAGGGAAGTAGAACGAAGAGAAACGGTAAGAGAACGAAGAGGAAGGTGAGGAGAACGAATCGAAGGGAAGGAGAACGAAGAGGAAGGGAAGGGGAACGAAGAGGAAGTGAAGGAGGAAGCAGAGGAAGGGGAGGACGACGCAGATGAAGGGGAGGAGAACGAAGAGGAAGGGGAGAACGAAGAGGAAGGGAAGGAGAACGAAGAGGAAGGGAAGGAGAACGAAGAGGAAAGGGAGGAGGAAGCAGAGGAAGGGGAGAATGAAGCAGAGGAAGGGGAGGACAATGAAGAGGAAGGGGAGGAGAAATGAGCGGAAGGGAAGTAGAAACAAGAGGAAGGGTAAGAGAACGAAGAGAATGTGAGGAGAACGAAGAGGAAGGGAAGGAGACCGAAGAGGAACGGGAGAACGAAGAGGAAGGGAAGGAGAACGAAGAGGAAGGGGAGGAGGAAGCAGAGGAAAGGGAGGAGGAAGTAGAGGAAAGGGCAAATGAAGCAGAGGAAGGTAAGGAGAATGAAGAGTAAGGGGAGAAGGAAGAGAAAAGGGAGGAGGAAGCAGAGGAAGGGTAGGAGAAAGCAGAGGAAGGGGAGGAGAACGAAGGGGAAGGGGAGGAGAAATGAGTGGAAGGGAAGTAGAACGAAGAGGAAGCGTAAGAGAACGAAGAGGAAGGAGAGGAGAACGAAGAGGAAGGGAAGGAGAACGAAGAGGAAGGGAAGGAGAACGAAGAGGAAGGGAAGGAGAACGAAGGATAAGGGTAGAAGGAAGCAGAAGAAAGGGAGGAGGAAGCAGAGGAAGGGGAGGAGAAAGCAGAGGAGGGGAAGGAGAACGAAGAGGAAGTGTAAGAGAACGAAGAGGAAGGTGAGGAGAACGAAGAGGAAGGGAAAGAGAACGAAGAGGAAGAGGAGGAGGAAGCAGAGGAAGGGGAGGAGGAAGCAGAGTAAGGGGAGGACGAAGCAGAGGAAGGGGTGGAGAATGAAGAGGAAGGGTAGAAGAAGGCAGAGGAAGGTGAGGAAAAAGCAGAGGAAGGGGAGGAGAAAGCAGACGAAGGGGAGGAGAAAGCAGAGGAAGGTGAGGAGAAAGCAGAGGAAGGGGAGGACAAAGCAGAGGAAGGTGAGGAGAAAGCAGAGGAAGGGGAGGAAAAATAAGAGTAAGGGGAGGATAAGGAAGAGGAAGGGGAGGAGAACTAAGAGGAAGTGTAAGAGAATGAAGAGGAAGCTGAGGAGAAAGAAGATGAAGGGAAGTAGAACGATTAGGAAGGGAAGGAGAACTAAGAGGAAGAGGAGGAGGAAGCAGAGGAAGGAGAGTAGGAAGCAGAGGAAGGGGAGGACGAAGTAGAGGAAGGGGAGGACAATGAAGAGGAAGGAGAGGACAACGAAGAGGAAGGGTATGAGAACGAAGAGGAAGGGGTGGAGAACGAAGAGGAAGGGGAGGAGAACGAAGAGTAAGGGGAGGAGAAATGAAAGGAAGGGAAGTAGAACGAAGAGGAAGGGGTGTAGAAGGAAGAGGAAGGGGAGGAGGAAGAAGAGGAAGGGAGGACGAAGCAGATGAAGGGGAGGAGAACGAAGAGGAAGGCGAGGAGAACGAAGAGGAAGGGGAGGAGAACGTAGAGGAAGGGGAGGAGAAAGCAGAGGAAGGGGAGGGGAAAGCAGAGGAAGGGGAGGAAAAATGAGTGGTAGGGAAGTATAAGGAAGAGGAAGGGTAAGAGAACGAAGAGAAACGGGAGGAGGAAGCAGAGGAAGGGGAGGACGAAGCAGAGGAAGGATAACGAAGAGGAAGGGGAAGAGAACGAAGAGGAACGGGAGGAGAACGAAGAGGAAGGGGAGAAGGAAGCAGAAGAAAGGGAAGAGGAAGCAGAGGAAGAGGAGGAGAAAGCAGAGGAAGGGGAGAAGGAAGCAGAGGAAGGGGAGGAGAATGAAGAGGAAGGGGAGGAGAAATGAGCGGAAGAGAAGTAATACGAACAGCAGGGGTAAGAGAACGAAGAGGAAGGTGAGGAGAACAAAGAGGAAGGGAAGGAGAACGAAGAGGAAGGGAGGGAGAACGAAGAGGAAAGGAAGGAGAACGAAGAGTAAGGAGCGAAGGAAGCAGAGGAAAGGGAGGAGGAAGCAGAGGAAGGGGAGGAGAA
>NW_020799143.1:11449813-11451952 GCF_003259725.1 Athene cunicularia
AGTGCTTATATAAGGTGTGATTTCTTTCAATAAAGTTGAAGCTTGCTCTATCATTCACATTGAATCGGCTGCTTGCTTCCTCCGCCCGCCACAAGTGGCGCACCGAACAGGGTTACCCAGACTCTGCCTTTCCACCAGACGGAAACCGGGAAGCGGCGGAATGGAAAATTCGGAGCTGGAAGGCAATAAGTCACTGTCGACGGCAGTACGGCAGGAGATGTGTGCCATCTCCTAAAGCGTCGGGATTCGTAAGTCTGACATCGCGGCAGCTGGTCCGGCTTCAGGGGATTTTGGCGATCCGAAGACGGCTACCCCAGAATTGGCCGCATTGGGGGTTCGACCCTGGACAGGCCACAGGCTGAAAGGGATCGTACCCAGGAACAGCCTTCACTGGTTGTTGGCTACTGGATCAGACTTTAAGGAAGGTCATTCAGCCACACAAGGAATTTGAGGAATTTGCCCGGGCAGGAATATTTGAACGAGAGGTAGTCCTCAGATTTTTTGCTTTTTAGAAAAGCGGGGAGTAAGTCCGATAAAAAACTTAGCCGCGCTGATTGGTCTGGGCAAGGCTAAGGGACACTTTAAAGAGCCAAATTTATTGTTTGAAGAGGCAGAATGGTGTGATAATCTTTTAGACCCTGATGCTGTAAATCCTGAATAAGAATCTGGACTGTCTGGTCTGTGTCCTCCCTTAATTGGGGATGATCCGTAGATAAAAGTGAGGCGAAAGAAACGTAAAAGTGAGGCGAAAAAACCTTGGTGCAAGGGAATATGGACATGGCAAGAAAAATTCTTTCTCCTGTAAGCTATGAGCAGAATCATCAGCCACGTTGGGAAAAACGGCAGTTTTCTGTTATTAAAGATTTAGAGAAAAGCATTAATAAGAACGGGCTGCAAAAACTCAGATTACAACAGCTGTACTGGAGGCGATGGCTCAGGGATATTGACTGGCCCCGTAAAAATTGGCTAAATCCTTTAAGAAAAAAAGTGGCATTCACGCCGGCACAGCATTCTACCTGAAAAACCGAGGTGTGGATCTCTATGCTCAACATTCAGAGCTGGCGGCGGCGGCCCGGGGCCTCCCCGAGCCCCCCAGCTGTGAAGCGGCCGCCTGAGGCTGAGCCCGGCACTGGGCTCTCGGCACAGCCCCCCCGCCAGAAGCGGCAGGGTTATGCAGCACAGGCTTTAGATGTTCTTAATGGAGTCTTCGTATTGGTAATATTTGTCATTTTATATTGTGAGTAGTAAGTGTCAGGAGCTCCTCTGTGTGTTTGTGTAGTTGTGTGATTGTGTGTGTGTGAGACGAGGCCCGCTGCAGCTGCGCAGTTCTCCGGCCAGTGGAGCGGCCGGCGAGAAACTACAGGGTCCTAGTGCCCGCCCGCTGGGCCATCGGTGCTGCGGTTGGTTTGGGCTCAGTATTCTAACTGTTACAGGTAAAATACCTCCTCTAACGGGAGGCAGTAATTCTGTGTTGTTTGTTGTTTTGAATTTAGTGCATACTCTGCGGGGAGAGTGCACCTCTGAACCATCTCCCTAATGGAAATATTGTTTAAAAGAAAAAAAAATAGAAAAAAGAAAAAAAGAAAAAAAATTATCTGCAACCTTACAGGGGTTGTTTGTTTTACCAGGGGTCGTAGATGCTGATTATGAAGAGAAAAATCAAAATTATGGTCTGTACCCCTGTGTTCAGTAACAAAAGGATCAAAAAATTATTCACTTTGTTAATTTTACTGTGGCTCCCTTTAATGTTATGCCAAGAAGCCGCAATTACTCAGGATTTGGTTCAGCAGGTACTCCTCAAATATTTTTGGACTTAAATGTGACACAAGGTTAACTTCTGATAAAATGTACTCTCGTTAAAGCTAAAAAATCTGTTGAGCTGACAGGTATTTTAGATACTGGTGCAAATGTGACCATAATATCTGTGAGCAGATTGGCTGTTAGCTCGGGTACCTCAAATGCTTTTCAGGGTTGGTGTCATGCTGTAGCAATTTAAAGCAAGGATTTCATTCATGTAAGAGGCCCAGAAAAATTGGGTAGCAAATATTCATCCATTTATATTAGAAAACCCCTATTGCATTTTGGGGTTGTAACTGATGAGGAACTCAAATTGGATCAAATTTGTCTTAATCACCACTG
>NW_020799143.1:11452002-11519843 GCF_003259725.1 Athene cunicularia
AAAAAGGGGGTGGGGGGTGGGGGGAGAGATCTTGGCTCCAGGTTAACCATTCGCTCTGCTGTAAAACGCATGCATTTTTTCCACCGAAATGCCAGAGCAATTAAAAAAAAAAAAAATAAATAAAAAAATAAAAAAAGGTTTCTTTATCAAGGCACCAGGCTAAAGACATCATTGCAATTTGCCCTGAATACCAGAAAGACTCCATCTCTTCAACAGGGAAGTGGTGTCAACTCTTGGGGACTCATCTCCTCAGAATTATAGCAATCTGTTGTCACTCACTTATCTGCATTTCAAATGTTAAAATATGTACATGTGTCTGTTAATATTTTTTTCTGAAGCACTGCTTGCATCCTGTCATACAGTGGGGAGTCAAGCATCTGACCTGCATTCCCCATTCACTGGCTGGTCAGGCCACTGTGAAGCATACATCTAGCAAGCTAAAGCGTCTATTACAACAACAACAACAACAACAAAGGGGCAAGATGCATTATATCAATCTACACCTCACAAAAGGCTAAATAAGGCATTATATGTCATGAACATTTTAAACATTTCCCCTGTCTCACAGGTGCCATCAGTATTGTGTCGTCTTTCATCATAGATACCAGATCAGCAAGAAGTCCAAAGCAAAGCTCAAGTGTTAAGAAAAACCTAGAAAGGGGTAACTGGAAAGGACCCTTTCCTTTAATAACCTGGGGAAGAGGTTATGCTTGTGTCTCCACAGGTCTCAGTCTCCAATGGTCACCCACCGGTAAGGTGTGTGCAACCACACCTGAGGCGTGAGAGGCAGCCAGCACTCAGGATCCAGCTGTGGGTGCTGTGGGTGCCCCTGTGCTGACAGTTTGCGGTCTATTCAACTGATCATTCAAGCAGAATGTCTGAGTGATGTTTGCTACTGCAACAGAATAAACCACACTACAGTTGCCAATTCTTTTAAGAGAAAATGCTAACAGTAATTGTAACTTCTTAATGAAATATATAAGCTTACTAGTCACTTATGCAAGATGTACTTTAGATAAAATATAGTTATTAATAAGGATAAGATGCTGTAAGAATGTGTGTATTCAACTTTCTCTGTTTAGTAATATTAAGAATTAAGAGCTCAAGTATTTAACCTTATTTAGAAACTCCCTTGGTTTCCCCCCTGGAGTACTGGCCAGGCTCCAGGCGGAACCCAACAGGAGGATGAAATCAGATGTTTCCACTCAAAGAAAGTTGCCAGTTATTTTGGCCTGTTGATTTAAAGGCTGGATCTGCTTGCAGCGACTTTGGATGCCTCACCTACGGATGGACGCATCACGTAGGGTTTCCAGTTTGTGAGGAAGGGCACTCTAAATTCTCGCTGTATCCAGGGTTCCCTAGGAATTGCGGATCTGAATGTTAGTACTTCTATTAATTAAGTGTGCTATTCCATATTTTGCTTACTGTTTATTTTGTAGTATTTAGTCATATCCTTTGAATATAGGTAATATGGGATGCTTTGTATTTAATAGGGTACCTCTAAGAGTTTATTGCGGTGATTAGGAATAGTATTATTGATTGTAGTAGGTATTAAGATGGCATATAGTTGTATAATGAGAAATATTAGTAAATTTATGCTTGTGCAGCCTGCACAAAAAGAAAAAGGGGGAATTGTTGGAGAACGGATTGCAGAGAGCAGGGCCATAGCTCCCTGCAGAAGTCGGTCGCAGACACCTGAGGTAAACAGAGGAAAAAACCCAGGGTACAGTGATGCTAACAGGGACTGTTGTGAGAACAGAGAGATAAGTTGGGGCACATTATGACCTTGGGGCTTAAGGGAAAACAGCCCTGTTAGGAAATGTTTATGCATACCAGAAATGCCACAAGGGGCTGGGATATTAAAATGTGACCTTTTAGATGTACCCAGTGGCTGAGATATTATAATGTAGCTTTTTTAATGTATCCAATAGAGTTTCAAGTAGTATATTGTAGAGTGCTTATATAAGGTGTGATTTCTTTCAATAAATTTGAAGTTTGCTCTATCATTCACATTGAATCGGCTGCTTGCTTCCTCCACCCGCCACAGGAATTCATTTTGAATAGTGATGTGCTAATCCTGTGCAATACTTCCTAACACAGACTTATCTAAGAATTTAAGACAGGTGATTAGATATCTGCTACACTGTTTTGTTAGAACAGTAACATAATAGCTCCTGTTCTCTGAGATGTAAAGTTTCAATTTGCAGAGAAAATTTCTGATTAAAACCCAAGACTATCTCATTTACAGATCCTTAGATCAAACACAACTGAGAATTCAGTCCTCATTGTAACTGTTCCTCTGTACTATGGATATATTTTTCTTCTTGATTGGACCAGACTGTTGAAATATTTCATAAGGCCAATTATTCATAGTTATTATTCATAGACTCAAGTCTACAAACTTTGTAGAGTCAACAAAATTATTAAAAACACTGTAAGACAAATATCCCATGAACAAACTCCAGATATGCAGAAATGCATTCCTTAATTCTATTGAAGTCAGTGTACCCTTGCTTGGGACAGTCTTGAGACACATGTGATAAAGTCTTCACTTCATTGTAGCATCACTATGATCTGATTTAACCAAGTCTGTCTTCGGGTCTGTTCAACTAAATGGGCACTATTAGAAAGATCAAACAGGTAAGCTCTAACATGTGCTTTGTCCTCTCTCCAACCTATTTTCTGTTATCTTGTCTGTACTAAAATATGGGCTGGAATGCAATAAAAAATGTGTCCACATTTCTGTCAAGCCACAGGCTATGTATCATTTTATTCTGGCTTGAACAGGCTATCATGACACAGGTTCTGTATCATTTAATTTTTATTTGAACTCTTTTGTTGGCTACAAATATTCACTTCCTTTTCCCAGCAGTGCAAGTCCATCATTAAGTGTCTTCTTCTATCTAGAACTGTGACCTGAGTTTTTCAGTAGCGCAAAAAGACTGTTGAGTTTTTCATTTTCTCTTCCAGATGTGAAAAAATAAAAACGTGCAACTTTCTCTTAATGTTACTTTGTCACTTCAGGTTCAGTGTAGAACAGGATATTAAAAAAAAAAAAAAAAAAATAGAACCAATCACAATTTAAGAGTCTAGACTAAAATTGTATAACCATCAGAGAGTTTCATTTCAGAGTCAAGCTGCTTTACACTGCTAATTCCTCTCACTCTACTTTTAACAACAGGGTATATGCTTTTCTTCATTCATCTTACAAGGTATGATTGTTGATGACATTTATGTTTTCACCAGTTAGGCTATATGCCCTGAGCTGTACATCATTTGTAACAGATTCTGCTTTTGTTTTTCATTGTCCTCTGCATGGACTAAAACACCTAAATATAAATCTCAGGCATTAATCTGACTTTTTCATCTGTGCTGTCCTATATTGCATGTCAGTAACAGTGAAGAGTCTGACTACGATTTAGACTGAATTTTATGGTGCTACAACACATTTGGAAGAGGTTACATTCTATTTAAGCATTTCTTCCCAGCCACTCTAAGTTAAAAGACATCAGATACTGTCTAATTCTTTGCCCTATGTATTCTAATAATCTTGTGCCAAAGACAATTGATTATTAGGAAAAGCTGCCTCCCATTGCCCCAGCAATGTAGATTTCAAATCAAGAATTTTAATTCACATGTAATGTATGGTTATGTAATATCATATAGTTTCATCAGATTTATGCAGGCATGTAACATTTACAATGTCAGAAAGTCACTTGACAGGAAAAGCTGGACATCCTGCCATCTGGTCTGTGTTCCAATAACTGAGATTCCAGGATTTGTAAGTGAAGTCTAGATTTTGCACACAGATGTAAAGAGACAACTACAACAGATTTGTTTCTTCTAAGGAAGGGATTATCTGAGTTTATATTTTGTAACAATCAGGCATAGCTATGGTATCAGAAAAAAAATTACTAGACCCTAAGAGCTTAGATACAAATTTAAGCCTTAAAGTGTACCCATCTTTGTTATATTTTACTGTTTTAGTGTGCCTCACACATACATTTGATGTATGTATGTAACATTTCATGTAATGTAAGTGCTAGAGTTCAAGAACTGCAAATAAAGACATGCTCTTGGGGGGTAAAAAAAAAAAAAAAAAAAAAAAAAAAAAAGTGCAAACAAATTCCACAAAGCAAATGCTAAAAATAGTGATATAAATGATCTAGTGGCTCACCCGAAAGTAACATATGTTAAGGTGTCCCGATCCAATGTCGGGGAAGGTTTCAGTGTGATCCCAAGAACAAGATTAAGACATAAATGAGGTCAAATGCCATTACAAAGACAGCTTTTATTATTAAAAGTGAAGATTGGTAGCAATAGGACAGAATGTAAAGAACAGACAGAAATCAAGCAAGCATGCAGAATAGAATTGCAAGAATAGTCACCACCATGGATCCAGCAGCATCCCATTAGTCTTCAGTTCTTCAGTGGTGGGCACACACACAGCAAAGTTCTCCATCACCTTTTAAGTTCATCAGCTGATTAGTATATCTGCCCACCTTTAGTTTTTCCTCTTTTCCCACAGTTTTTTCCTGACTTCATGTTTCTTAAGCAATCATCCAGCTTCTGGGGCAGATGTGCTTGGCTCTTATCAGTTCAATGAAGGTGCAAAGTCCTTAGCAATACAATAGAGCCACAAAGTATGGGGCATATGCAATGGCGGGTGATCAGCAGTCCTTGTGCTTAATGAGAAACACCTGATTTCACTCAGTCTACCTCTTCGAGGCTTATCTAAGGAGTTTGTCAATACAACTGCAAGGGTGTGAGAGGGTGTATCCTTTGACACAATCCTGATTCCTTGGGTGACATTCCTTAGATGAATTGCAAAGGCCACAGCTGGTCCTTGATGAATGGTCCAGGCATTACTGACACCACCTGGTGACTCACAGCACACACAAAAGCAAGCTTTGAGACAATCATTTGACATTTCAGTCTCACACAGAATGTTCATCACAACGTAAAAAAAAATTAGGTGAGTGGTATTGGTGCTAAAGAAAGAAAAAAGTCTTTTCTTAAAATCTCTGGGGATTTTTTTTTTTCTTATTCAGAATTCTCCAGATAAAAGGCCACATTCTCAGTGAAGGCTTTAGTTGTCTGAAACACAAAAATTGATCTCCTCTTTTCTCCAAGATACGAATATTCAAAATTCTTTTCTGTGATATAAAATACAAATTCCAAGGCCCCTTCTGATAAATAAAGAAAAAAAAAAAAAAAAAAAAAAAAAAAAAAAAAAAAACACCACCCACACAGTTGTTATCTAAGGATGACAAAATATTCCTATCAAGAATGAACAATTCCCTTTCTACTACCAGCATTCTTTCTGAGAAACACATTTTTAAGTGCTCTCCAGGGAGAAGACTAGTCTACTTAGATTCTTTTTAGAGAAAAATATCATAGCAAAGGCTACAAGAAGACCATCCAGCTTTCATTCAATCATCATTTAATTGTTTTCACAAACAATTCCAGAAATATTGCCTGGCCATGGTGTCAGTGTTTCTGAAAGTCATATGAGGCAGCTGCACAATGTACAGCACTGTTCTCCAGTGTGAGCAGACCCTCAGCAGGTTTCTGTGTGCTTCTGTTCAGGTGTCACAAGAAGAGTCTGTGAGCCTCTTCTACTCACCGCCTCAACCAGAAGAGGAGCTGGGCCCATCCAGGGATTCAATGTCAAAATATTGTATTTGAACTACCTCCTGCAGTTATGCTTTCCCCCACTTCCTCCCAGAACTTGTCCAACATTAGCAAGAGGGCAAGAAGGATGGGAAGGGAAGATAAGAGAGTGTTTCAGAGTTTAAGTAAACAGGCAATTAATGCCTGGTTCTTCCTTACTTCCACAGTTCCCTCTTAGCTGAAGTGGTAAGATAGCACCTGCACATGGTTGGTTTGTCATTTTTTCCCACAGTTTACTCAGTTTAAAGAGTTTTACTATTGCCTATTTATTTTTCTTCTTAATAAGCTTTCTTTCTGCTACACTGTTTTTGTGATCTGACAGCAGAGTTTGCCCTGTTTCTACTACTTTTGAATAGCCTACTTTAGATGCACTCAGAGCCTTGAAACTCCAGAGCTGAACACAATGCAGGATGCTGCAGAGATGACATGCTAATGCTAAAACACACTTTCTCATCCCTTCTTCCTAGAAGAGAAAATCAACCTATCACTTCCAGGAAAACAAGTGTCCTATAGTTAGAAATTTCATTATACTCCTTCCCCCTTACTTATAAACAGAGAGAATAAAAAAATTTGTAATCTCTAATTAATATCACATCGAAACTATGTCTCACCAAGGTGTAATGAGGTGACCTACAACATTATACATGACAATACACTACAGTTTAAGAGTGGCAGTACTATAATACAATGGTATTACTGTGTAATGTAATCTGGATTCTAAAATATCTTCCTATCAATTAATATACAGTATATAACCTCCAAACTTTCACTAGGTCATTTTAAGCTGTAGAATTTAGAGAAACAGATAGTATCAGAATACATGTTTAGAGTATGATGCAGTTCTCAAATCACCAGACATTTCCATCACATGCAACCAAGATCTTCAGCTATAAATTTTGCTTTACCACTTCACTGTAATGGGTTACTTATGATAATTTATTATATGCTCCCATACAACTGGTCAAATTTATCCTTAACACAAAGCCAGTGGCTTGCATAGTTTTGCTCCAGGATAAATTAGGAGCCATCTGACATGTACTGGCAGTAATAGTATCTCAAAACAGTTAAAAAGAGAAGAAAAGTGCATTCATTGTGAATAGAACTGAAATGCAGCAAGTAAGCACAAATAATGCTTACAGATAACACTTACCAGTGCACTGACCATATAATTTTTTTTTATTTTTTTTTTTTTTACTTCATCACAATAACACTGTCTTCAACCAAGGGGAAAAGCAATGTTGTTTCCTTTGATGGATTACAGAGCAATGTATTTTTTGATCCATATTAGAATTTTGCTATGACTCGGATATCTAATCTGTTCATGCATATTTATCCACTTTTAAAGATCATCTAATGAAAATTGCCTCTCACCTTGATTAAAAAGACCTTTCAGTATCTAAACTTATACTAATAAATATTAATCTGCATTTCAACAGGAAATCAAAACTGTCTTCTAATGTTTAATATGAGTTCAACCTTCTTCCTCTAATTGTTATTTTGCAGACATTTTATAATTTATTTTTTATTATCAGGAGCGATAACATAGCCTTCAAGCAGACAACTAGACTTCCCTCTGGCACCTGACAGCCCCTAGTTTTGTAAACTCAAGTCTCACCTCACTTATAACTTCTTAATTATTTCATTTGTAAGCTGTAAATGCTTTTTGCATGTGTTTCAAAAGGAAGAAATATTTAAATTGACAGAAACAGGCTCAGCACTCAGCAAACTGAGATCCTTCCTGCTTCCTAGCTAACTTTTTCTTAAATTCCAATTCTGTCCTGTGTTCTTGTAAAGTGTGTATTGAATTCAGAGGGAAATAAACACTTTTGTATGAGCTTAGAGGAAAGATTCAACATTATACAAAGCTTTCCATGGAAATACTGCCAGAGGCTAGATCTTGAAGGAGGAGCTGCCTACACAGGTGATTAACTATGACATTAGGTAAAACCTGTTGAAAACCAGTAAAAACACAATAAAACATTTTATTTCCACAGTTTCTATCTCCTTCAACTTCTCTTAGGATGTAATTTGAAATGCTGAGAAATGTAGAATACAATTTTAAATGCTTAAAAATGTTTAAAATGTAAATTATCATCTAGACAAAAACAAAACTCTTACCTTTTCATAAGTACACAAGGACCAAAATATAACAGGAATGAAAAGCAGGGAAGTCAGATAAGATAAACCAAGAAAAGAAAAACAGTTGGAAAATTGAAGAAGGCTAAGGAAGAGCAGATGTCAGATGTTTTGAGCCCCCACAGGCAGTATTTAATAAAAATACCCTTTTGTCTATGGTAAAACACATTAACAAAACTGAGACCATTCTTAGACATCATCTGCTCTGTTGTTAGTCATCAGAAATTAGGTATATCTCATCTGACTTCAAGACAGATATCTTGGCTAACTTGTCTGCCTCCATTTCTAGGCAATAGAGAGAAATAGGTACTTCTAAATTGCACAATTCATTCAACCTATTTTAGTTACTGCCCTTGAAATAAGATGAATTGCACCCTGAAAGAGCCTGTTTTTCTCCACTGTTTAGAAAGAGAGTCTAGAAAACAAACTAGATATCAACATCTACATTGTAGATGCCTGAAGTTAGAGGAAATACATCTATTCCTATAAACAGTTAGCAAGAAACCTAACCGCAACCTATTGTCTTAATTTTTCTCTCATTATCCTTATTTTATACAGTGTAAAACACTGTTTTATTCTCATCACTTCTCAACCAACAAAAAAAATGCAACCCCTTTACTTACAAAAGTTATAATATATACACTTCTTCTTAATTTTTTTTTTTAAATATTCCAGAAAAGGGACATAAATAGTGAATGACCTTGCCTTTCTTACCCTCAGAAATGCAGGCAAGAGCAAAATGAGACAGATTTGAAACTTCTGACACTGCTTAGTCATTTACTTCTGAGATCATGCAGCCACTTTTTAAAAAGGCCAGGTGGAGACATAGAAAGAAATGGAACTTAAATCATAGTTGTTCCAAAAAGAATGATCAGAATAGTTGAAACAGGGATAAAGAACGAAGGAAGGAAAAGGATGGAATTTCATTAATCCTGTGCTGTAGACTGCAATTTCCTTTCATTTTATCTTACTCAATCATATTTTTTCTTTATCATTTTCGGGGAAATTTTGATGTCTGTACCATACACTTTCAAAACATTCAATATTTTCATACTTTAACTATGTAAATGATAATAATCATTTTACCATGATCTGTACACCAAAAGAGAACTAATGAGTTATATTTACCAGACAGAATCAAACAGAAACAGAAAGAGATGGAGGTAAAATCAGAATATTAAAATCTGTATGAGTTCACATACGAACCTGAGAAACAAGCCACCTGTCTAAACGTCCATATCATTGTACTATCTTTGACATATAAATGAAACACTTTTGTGTTTCCATCCATTTTTTTACACTGCTGATGTGTTTTTTACACCATTTAAGGATGAGTTCCAGAAGAGAGACTTCTACCTAACTGCTATGTATATCTCTAGCATACTGTTCACACTAACACAGTAAGTGTTCAGAATAAAGTTGTTTAATATGGCTCTGCTACCCATCAGACTTTTTTGTATCTATTAAAAAAAAAAAAAAAAAAAAACAAACACCAAAAACCTATAGGTAGAGAAAGTAAAATTATTTTAAAAAATAATAATAAATCTTTCATTGATTTTTTAGAACCTTAAATACTTCCTAGTCAACTGTAACAGTAATATTTGTTTAAAACAACCCAACTTTATAATGGTTTCATAGTGATCATGTAAGTAGCACCAAATAAACTGCTTCTTAAAATTAAGCTTTCAATGAATAAAAGAGTAAGTAGCTGATAGCTTATTCTAAATACAAACAGCCTATGTTCCCTTTTAAACCAATCAATTCTTATTTGTCTCCATCAGTATTCAACATATTTCTCTTGTTTACAAAATGTGGACTGAGTTAAAGTGCCTTGAAAGATGAATGAATGAATGAATGAATGAATGAATGAATGAATGAATGAATGAATGAAAGACAGCTAACAAATTGACTTCAGCATGAAACTGCAGTTTCATTCTATCAGTTTAATTTTTTTTTTTTTTTTTCATTCCTTAGTAAATTGGGGTAGGGAGAGTGGGGAGAAAAGGCAGTGGGGATGGAAATAGAAGTGATCTTAAAGTGGTCCCTCCTTTCTTTTTACAGTTTTTTGGACTGTGGATGCAAAAAGCTAGACTGCTTAATGTGTAATCATTTTATAGGATCTTCTCTTATTCTGCTGAATCAAAATGTTCTCATATTTGTCGACTTCAATAACGTGTTTTCTTTGACAAAAAGAAACCTATGTTCTGACTGCACTGTCTATAGAATGCATATTCATGGTGACTTTTCTCTCCCAAGTATTAAAACACATTATGTAATCTCTTACTCTGTTACTTCCCAACAACTTCACCAAGAGCCACACTGGATCCATGAATGGTTTGCATAAATACTAAAGCAAAAAAAAAAAATATAAAGAATCATTTGACATTCTTACCTAACCTAACTTTACCTAACTTTGCCCTCTTAAAAGTAGTAAATGCAAACAGATAAAATTTAACATTCATATACACACCTAGAGAAAGAAGTCTACACCTAAAATGTGTAGAATCAAGATCTTGTGTACTTCAGCAGGAATGCAGCCCAGATTGTTGCTCGTCACAGGAAATTTTACATCATCCTATTTTAAAAGTACATGCCTGGCTTGAAAAGACTGCCAGGACTTTTTGTGTGGACTGCAAAGCCATACAAAAAATGGTGTACAGCTGATGGGGGAAGCAACCGAAAAATTAATTAGAAAAGCTGATATCTGATAATAAAATTTTCCCTGGGTAAAAGTTGAGTGGTGTTTTCTGCAGTAGCTACTTCCAGGCTCTACAGGGAGATATAAATAATAAGGCCAAAGCTCATAGTACAACAAGGGATTTCTCTAGCTGCTGGTCATTTCAGGAAATGCTGCACCCAATCTGCATTCTGTTCTCATGGTGCTTTATAGCACTAGCTGGCAACAAAAGGTATCAGTTGTTGATGAGTTCAGAATGAATAATTCAGCTCTCAACAACTGTTATTTAGATAAAATACACAAATAAGACAATTATTGTAAAACTACATGAACAATTACTACTATGTGTGTATAAGCAATCATCTGTGCAAATAATAAAGAGTATGTCATCTCCTAATAACAGTTTTATTGATAAAAATTAATCTATAGGATGTCCTGTCAAAGAAAAATGTTACATGAGGCAGCTCTAATCCATTTATAATGGTAGAACTTGCAATTATAGGAGGGAATGGTGGTATGGCCTGTCATTAACAATTCCAAGCACTTCTCATCAACAAAACTATTTTCAATAGTTTGTCAAACTATTCATAACACCTTTCATATCATAGCTTCATCAGGGACTGGATTAAGAAAAATATTAAACAAAATACCTCGACCATTTTCTAGAAAAAGACCAAGGCATTCACTGAAAACTCCAGCAGATTTTTATGCTAGAACAGGGCATATTGGCTCTCAGACAGTCTTTGTGTTAGAGAGGTCTATACCCCTTTTCTCCTGAAAATTTATTAGCATAATTTATTACCATGAATTTAGAAGTAAATTTCCCAGATGCTTAACAAAAAGCCAGTAAATTAGACTCTATTTTCAACAGGCATGATCTAGACCTTGAAAATGCATGACTTGACATCCAGCCACATGAAATTAGAAAAAAATGGGCTGGTCAGTGCTGGTCTTAGACCAGCCAGGATCAGGGTGACATGCTGAATCATGACAAACACACTCAAGTTTGTTGAAGCGGGGGCATTGCCAAGAGCAAATGCTACCATACCATATGCAAGCTCCCAATTTATTCCCACTTGTTTACCTAGGTTCATTTTCACTTCTACATCCTGCTGACCTTTAGGTTTTGTCTGCTTACTGCTCACATGCTCACCATTTATTCTACAGGTGCTGTTCCAACATGCTGTTTCTCACACTTGCAACACGGGGGGATCCCAAACCACCAGAAATAGTAAAAATCCCATTGTAATTAAATTTCCTGATGGAGCTCAGGTCACCATAAAACCTTATGTGATGCAAGTTCCTATCACATTACTTGGACAAGATGTCCTAGGCCAGGTCAGAACAACATTGTTTACACAGCCTTTTCAGTGATGGCCATTGATGAGCAGCCTATCCTCAAATTAAATGGAAAACAGAAACACCTGTGTGGATAGATCAATGTACATTGAAACATGAAAGGCTGCAAATTATCCATCAGTTGGCTGAAGAACAATTGCAAGCAGGACATACCGTCCCATCACAAAGTGCCTGGAATACTCCAGTTTTTGTTATTCCTAAAAGGAACAACAAATGGCGATTGTTACATGATTTAAGAGCAATCAATGTAGTAATGGAGTCTATGGGATCTTTACAGCCAGGATTAACTTCTCCTTCCATGATACCAGAGTCTTGGTTAATATTAATCTTTGATCTAAAGGATTGCTTTTTCATCATTCCACTTCATGAGGATGATGGGAAAAAGTTTGCATTCTCTGTACCATCTATAAATAAGGCTGAGCCAGCAAAACGGTATAATTGCGTAGTGTTGCCTCAAGGGATGAAGAATTCTGCCACTATGTGTCAATCCTTTGTTCCCCGGGCATTGGAACCAGTCAGAAAAAGGTTTCCCAACTAATTATTTACCATTATATGGATAATATCGTAATAGCTGGGGAACACATGCAATCAGAAGTTATATTAGGTCATTTACAAAAGGAACTGTCTAATAGAGGTTTGTAAATAGCCCATGAAAAAGTACAGTCTTCCTCTCCTTGGAAGTATTTAGGGTGGACAATAACCAATGCCACTATTCCTCCACAGAAATTAAAAATTAACATAGAGATTCACACATTAAATGATATCCAAAAAACGATTGGAGATATCCAATGGGTTAGAAATTTATGTGGTATTACCAATGATGATCTAAAGCCATTAATGCCATTATTGAACACTACTGTTCAAGCTGGTAGTAGAAGAACCTTGACACAGGAACATAAAATTGCTTTGCAGAAAATTACAGATAAGATAGGGTCGTGTCATGCACAAAGAATACAATTAGTACTCCCAGTGCAACTGATGATTATCAATAGTGGAGGAAATAGACAGTATCCATTAGCCATCATTATGCAATGGAACTCAGAACAGAGACAACCATTGCAAATCCTAGAGTGGGTTTTCATTGCACATCCTAGAGTGGGTTTTCATTGCACATACTCCTTAAGAAAACCATAACTACAAGAGTCGAATTAGTATCACAGTTAATTATGAAAGGCAGACAGAGAATTGCTGAAATTACAGGCACTGATCCTCAAACTATTATTGTCCCACTAATACAAGAATATTTAGAATGGCTGCTTAGACATTCTAAGGCATTACAAGTTGCTCTTGAAGATTATACTGGCCAACTGTCTAGTGTTTATCCAGCACATCTATTACTACCATTGATAATGAACCAAGTAATCTAAAATTTTCCAATGCAATCAGAAGTACCAGTTCAAGGGTTAACAGTTTTTACAGATGCAGGGAAAAAAATCAAAGCAAGCTGCATGTACTTGATTAGAAGGAGAGGAATGGGAATATCACCTCATTCAAGGCCAAAGAGAAGATTCCTTGCAGACATTACAACTCCGAGCAGTTTTGTGGGCATTTTAGTCCCGGCCAGATTTGGGATTAAATGTAGTGTCTGATTGACTCTATGTAGTAGGAGCAGTAAAAAGGGTTGAATGAGGACAAGTAAAAGAAATAAAGAGTGAACACTTAGGGAAACTGTTGCAACAACTAGTTCATACTCTTGATCAGAGAAGTGTTGTCTACTTCAAACTCTGAAGCAAATGCTTCAAAAACAAAAAGGAAGAATGTCAGGTATGATGCCAGCTGAACAATTAAACAAAGTTTTACATGTTTTGAATTTTTTGAGGCTTACAGGAGTACGTCAAGAACCACCAATGATGGTTCACAGTTTAGCAATCTATGGGCACACAGCAACCGCTAGTTATGTTCAAAAACTTAAATACTGGGCAATGGGAAGGATCTGTTAAAGTACAGTTAACAGGCAGAGGTTATATGTGTTTGCTTACAGATCATGGCTTACGGTGGGTTCCATCTCGCTGGGTGAGGCCTTGGAAAGAAGGTCAAGCTCACAATCCTAAGCCTTGCAATGGTTCTGACAGGGATTAATGCTCATACATTCTGAACGTGTTTATTGAAATCCCTTCCAAACCAGTAGGGGCCCCAAGTTACATAGGAAAGTTAACTATGTTCACAGGATAGTTGAAGAAGTTGTTACAAGGTGGAATTGTTGTAATTGTTATGTTTGTCATTATTTTGCCATTCTTAGTTTGTTGTATTAAACAATCTTTGCAAAGAAAGCCTGCAAGGAATGTGGATTGCTCAAAAACAAAAAGAGGGATATGTTGGGAGATAATGGACATGTGAGCAATCCTGCCCGTGTGCATGCCTCAGCAAGGACATGACAAGGACATAGCCCTGAAGGGAGAACAAAGAACTCAGCAAACAAACAACTCGAGGAGATGGGTTGGGCGGAGAAAGACATTGAGTGTGGTGATTATTATCCAATCACAAGAAGGCTTGAAGCATGTGAACAAAGCTAACTGTCCAATCATAAGGATTGTACCAAGTATCATTCGTGTGCACAGGAGAAAGCATTATAAAAGGGCTTGCTTACCTTCAAAAAATTGGCATTGCTTGATCATACTGGTCGTGTACATGTCCATATCTCCCGCATTCCGTCTCCCCAATCTGATCACGTGATCAGATGGACAAACGGTAGCAAAGACCAACAGAAATACAACACTGAAGGACTACAGGAATAACAGAAGTATTACTCGGTAAAAAAAAATGCTTGGAAAATAGACTAGATTTCAAAAGAGCAAATAGGAAGGTCAGGACAGCTGAAGAGAAAGTTTGTCCATCAGATCCCATTTCCAGCAGCATAGAAGCAGAAATCTGACATTCTGAAGTCCTGACATCTCTTTCTCATCAGTAAGTGTGTTCACAACTTCCTGACACACTGTGCTTTTTTTGAGAATTATTCAGGTAGGTTACAGGGGGGAAAAAAAAAAAAATGGACAGGGAAGGGATCTGACCCCTGTACTCGGCACTGGGGAGGCCGTCCCTCGATTCCTGTGTTCAGTTTTGGGCCCCTCACTACAAAAAGGACATTGAATGACTTGAGCGTGTCCAGAGAAGGGCAACGATGGGTCTGGAGCACAGGTCGTACGGGGAGCGGCTGAGGGAACTGGGGGTGTTTAGTCTGGAGAAGAGGAGGCTGAGGGGAGACCTCATTGCCCTCTACAGCTCCCTGACAGGAGGGTGCAGAGAGCTGGGGATGAGTCTCTGTAACCAAGTAACAAGCAATAGGTCAAGAGGTGCTGACAGATTCATTAGAACAACTTTCCTCAGAATCAGTCTTAAAGATCAAGAAAACACTGTTTTGTTAAGGCAAAGGAACTTCTAGCCATCTCCTGAAGAAGATATCACATGATAATTGATGTGCAAGACAAGTGATTTATTAGCAATTAAAACTAAGGCAGTAAAATATCAACTTGATTGTTTTCCTACAGAATTAGAAAGAAAACCCACATAAAACATCAGAAATTGTTACTGATGGTCTCTATTGGCCTGCAAGAACAAATGATCATTTGGTATCTTGTAAACAGCATTCCAAATTAAATTTCATGAATACTGAAAACAGCAGTTATATAACTGATCAAGTGCTGATCATTTAAGGAATTTATTTCATTGCTGAATAGCCCAGCTTGTGCTGGGACTTAGAATAACCTTTTCTATGGTTTCCCAGAAAGGTTGGAAGAGCAGCATAAGCTTATAATTAAAACAATTCAGATCCAAACAGGAATAGGACTGCAAAAACTCAATAGTCTTTACAAAGGAAAGTAAAAACAAACCTCATTTTCTAAGCAGCCAAAACTTAAACTTTTGGGGAATGTCAACTTTCAGGTGCAGAATGTGAATGCATAAATAGATAGGGTCACACCAATCTCCCAGCTCCCTTAAAATCACAGAACTGATCTAAATTTCTGCTCTTTTGTTACACATACTTGGTTTAATTAGAAAGGAAAAAAAAATTATTAATTCAGCTCTACAAAACTGTTTTATCAGAAGTAACCCCTCTTTCTCCCACATCATCTCCTCCTTCTACATTCCTATTTTGTACAGCACCCTTCAAAATACATTTATCACTACAAAAACAGTCTGTTCTGAAATTCCATTGAAAATGTGCTTGCCCACTAGACCCAAGTGCAGATGTAGCAAATGCTGGCAGACAACACTCTTCTGTTAGAACAGTTTCACACATACCCTAGTTACATATATTTAGAACGCATAGCTGTCTTCCACAGTTGAACAGGATTACACTGGCAAAGAAACATTAAAGAGACAGGTTGATATTTTTGCTTTCTCAAAGCCAAAAAATAATTTCGCAAAAAAAGTTATAGTCTGATGAGCTATGGCAAGGATTGTCAACAACCATATACATCCCTAATATGACCTAACATTATGCATATTTCTAGACTTCCCCACTGCAATAGCACTTAATTTCTGGGCTAAGGTTCACAGTCCTTGAAGGATGAAATGAGATCCTTCCATTATGCATGCTACAATGTGTTCAGGAAAAGTGAGCTACAGTCACCTCAGGTCCACTCCAGGACAACTGTAACACCAAAAATTCATTACAATTTTGACCACACACCATAAAGCAACAGAAATTAGCCACACACATGTATGCCACTTAAGTTCCCATGAGGTATGATTGTGTACAAATTGATATGTGGCACAACAGATAGGGAAAGATGCATTGCTCACTGTAAAACAGTGGCACTACATGACAGCTAAATTGCTGCCAAAAGGACAATCTTGTTTCCAGTCCCTCATCACCTGCTGCAGGACAGCCTCTCTCTGTAGCTGTTATCTGCTTGATTAACCCAGATGTAAGGTGAAACTTGAGACTAAATGTGCAGTTGCACAAGCAGCTGAGCTCATCTAGCAGTGTGTTTCCGATGGAAGGGCTGTCCTTACTCCCTTTGTGTCTTTCCTCCTCCTCCTCCTTTCCTCCAGCCACCCCTCAAGCAGTCCTTCACACCTTGTAGAAGCCCTGTTGCAGATGCTGGATCTTTCACTGGGATGAACAAATCCCCCAACCCAACAGTAAAAGTACCTCAGATCACTGGAATGGATCTTAAATCACTAAATAACCTATCATTGGAGCTCAGGCATAGAAATGCGTGTTGAGGAGTGGGGGAAATGGTTATAACTTTTTTCAACAATAATGAACTGTTTAATTTATTTTAAACTTATTTTATGATTATTTTAATTATACATTCCTTATAAGTCAGAGGTGTTTTCTGCAACTCTTGTGTTGGCCCTTGGTTTTTCTACTTTCTACATTACTGTCTGAATATATTACTTGGTTATTTAATCTGAATCTGAAGTATGCTCCATGCATGAGAATCTTTCCTCTTCTTCCCTGTTTTAGTGTGTTGATATTTGTTTCATTCCTAAATAATCAAATTATACAAACACATGTATCAATATTTCAGGTATGGCTTTTACACAAGGGTCTTCTGAATGACCTTTCACCTCCAGTAACAAGTCATGCTTTACTCTGAATGTTCATTTGCATTTTAGACTAGCTCGGCCTTCATTTTCATTAAATACAACATCCAAATTTTGTTTTGCCTCTTTTAGAACTAAAAATTCATGTTTCTGTCAGTTCACATCTTCCCCCCCCCCCCCATTGCCCTAAAACTATATCCAACAGCCTTTTCACTGTGTTTGCACCACACACTCACATAAATGCAATGTAATATTTTCTTCAAGTTCCTTGTTATTTTCAAGAGTTTATAGCAGAAATCTCTCCAAATTCAAAAATTATTCCACACTGCTGAAGTTATCCCATTTTAGAGCTTCTGTACTCACTCTGACCTGGTAACTATTGATTGTTATTCCTCTGCTTGCTGCTGCACCAGTAAGTCTTCGACCACGTATTAAAAGAAACATTCAGAATCCTCCTCCTCACACTCGCAGTAGTAAACTGCGAGCCAGTTATACAATCATATCCATGTTACCACCTGTTCATAGACATGTACACTTACTTTCTTGCATTGTACCTCTTTGGGCATCACCCATTACTGTAATTTCTGTCCTTTGTAAAGTCTAGATATGAAGCATTCACTTCATGCTACTACATTTTGCTGCATTGAATACTCCCTGAAAGGAAGCACAAGAGGTCACAGAAGAAAGAAATGCTCAGTCCTGGCTCACTTGACATCATAAACATTTCTTGTTGTATGTATTAACACTAGAAAAGGACAAATGCAGCTAAAGTCTGGAGATGATTTGGATTCAGAATATGAGAGCAAAGAAACCTTTAGGATAATTGCATCAAATGCTATTGCTTCTAGGCAATGAAATTTTTTTTAGGTTTATGGGATTTGTATAAAGTAAAATTAAATTCAGCAGCCCCAGAAATAATTTTTCAGTGAAAGAGTACAACTACTCCATGTTTTATTTCCTTGTGGTGTTTTACGTCTTTCCCATATTATAATGAGTTATATATTTTATTCAGCATAATCAATAACAAATTGACTTTTTAAAACCTAATAAAATTTTGTGGCTGTTGCAGTTACTATACTGGATAGAAAGCCAGTGTAAAAACTAATGTCATCAGAAGATTGGAGGTTAAAAAGTCTATTTTCTCTTGATACTAGTTAGATAGGTGCTAGAGAAAGCCCTAACTCAAATATTTACTATGTCTGATCATTCATCAGCTTTGCATCTCTTGAAGGCACAGGTGTCTGATTATAAGTGCTGGCAGCTCTTTTTCAGATAAGAATAATCAATGCCTTCATAAAAAAAACATTTCAACCAGTGGTACCAATGCTCCTTCAGAAGGTTTAGGGTGTAATAATATTAGAAGTATTGCAGCAGTCTCACTTTTTCATTTTTATTTGCCCCACAAACCTAATTTAAAATGTTTAATAACTTTAAAATATTTCTCTTAGAATTAAAGAGAGACAAAGAGTGATACAGGAGTCAATACCTGGATCTAGCATTGAAGAGTTTGGATTCAGTTCTGAGCTGTCACAAATCTTGTGTGTGTTAAAGAAATCACTTACTCTGTGTCTGAAATGCTGTGCTTTTTAGTTTATGTGCCTTTCAATCCACTAGCTGACTAATATTATGGGACAATGACCTTCGTTATCTCATCTAAATATAAACAATAAATATCTCAATATGGATAATAAAAATATCTTAAAGTTTAAAAACCTTTATTCATCTGTAAGCAGGAGCTGCCAGCAATTAGAATAAATCTACAGCAGTGGTGGTTTTAGAAAATTTATAACGTCTAAGATGCAAATTATAAGACATTTTAAAGTTGAAATTGTATATTTAATGTAAACCTAATTCCCATTTAATAATGAATACAAGACTGACTGCCTCAGAAGGTTGACAAGCATTTATTTTCCCAAATGCAGAACAACTCTGTTTAAACTCAAATCATGATTATAAGAAAATATATAAAGTACTTGTGACATTATTACTAATTACCTGAAATCCAAGATTATAATCTATTGCTATATAACAATGTATATTCTTACTAATGTAAAAATTTCAAGCCACAGATTCATTGAATAAATATTTTACTATGAACATGACTTAATTATTCTGTAAAGGCCTATTGACTCTTTCTTACTTCAAAAGCATATCTGATGAGAATATGCTTTACAGTCTTTTCTTACAGATGAAAGTAAAATAACTTAAAAATTATACTTGAAGAACAGATGTCTTCAATGCAGATGTGAAGTATCTTGCAATTTGTGTACTATGAATCAAAAACTGATTTTAAGACTTCCCTGTGTGTTTAGGTTTGCAATTTAAAATCAAGGGGAAAATAAAAACATTAACCACTGTTATTGTCACAAAGGGATTTCAGTTTATGAAGCTACTCTTTATATTGGTTTGCTTCTTTAACATCAAACACTATTAGTCCTGCTTTGATGCACATAATGTTTTTCAGGACATTTTAATCCCTTCTGCCTGTATGTGTACAGATGAAATATATATTACTGGAATTCAGAAAGATGTCTAGGACAGCAGTCATAAACGAGAGTAAAACAACTGACATCAGAGTGTATCAAATGGCTATGTCTGACAACTGATCTGATGATAGCCATTGGACAAAATTCAGGAACAAACAGATTATATATGGGAGATGAGTAAGAGTTTGGGCTGAATTTGAAAGGGATAACGTGGTTTAGGTGTAAGATTCAAGTGGTGATGTTTAAAAATGGGGCTTTCAGGTAAAGCTTCAGCTGAAGTTAGAGCTGACAAGAGCATGAGCACTTGAGGGACATATAATCAGGGATTAGGAGTGAATCTAGAGTGGAACAATATCTGAAGGTTGATGGCACTAAAACCTTCACCAAGATGAGCCCCAGGGTATACCAACAGGGACATGCTGAGGTGAGAGGGAGGGTGAGAGAAGCTCCGGCAACAAAGTCATGAATCTATAAGCATGAAGTTTAACAGCTCACTGGCTTCACCAAGTGAGGTTATGGTTTAACCATGAAAAGCCAAAAAAATAGCTAAAACCGTAAAAAGTGAGACTATAGGAGCCATCAGGCTGCATAAACTACCTTTATTCCAGAGACTAAAGAAGGTTTCTCAGCAAAGCCATGGTTAGGGACAAAGTTGAAGGTTGAAGTGGCACTGACAGAGAGGTGGTATAGCAGGTACCAGGGTATGTTTTAATAGTGTCCTTAGTTCAGAGCAGATGTCTGTATTCATATATGCTGCTCAAATTTGGTTTGCTGATGTGTTAAAATCAATGGTAAATTTAGAACAGACAAGAGCTGATGCTCTAGGAATATACCCTAGGAACAGTATCAAAATAAGCAACCTGGGTATTTCCACTGCTGAGGATAGAGAGGACTGGGTCCAGATTTGCAGAAGCCAAAAACATCAGGGTGTGCCTGGGCCTGACAGGCTATGTTGAAGGCTGGTCACCTTGGTGGTCATTTGAGCATTAACCTATTCTTTGATCAGACCTTCAGCTAAGATTAGGATTGGGTACAGAGTAAAACATAAATATTAGTCTAATTTTTCATACAGTACTTCAGTGTTGCCCCGATCCAAGAGTTTCATGTCAGAGTAGTCAGGGTAGAAAAGCCTGTACCTGTCTCATACAGAGCAGCTCAGAATGTTTCAACACTGTCCTCTCATCCATTGTAACCTACCTTTCTTATGTAAATATTTGTTAAATGTGCTGCAACATTTTATCTGAAAATTACATAGTTTTAGTGGCAAATCACTAACATGATTCTGCCTCAATATTATTAGAGACAAGAGCTTCAAGTGCTTGCTTAAAGTCTGCTGTGACAATATTAGCTCAAATGTCAAACACAAAGATGAACAAAATAATGAGGAACAGCTAAAGATGTTATCTACTAAAGCTGCTACTTCTGCTATAGCAGCTGCACAGCTTTCTCCAGAATATCACTGGTTATGTCATCCTCCAACCACCCACTCTTTCCTGTGTAATGAATCATAGAAAGCAAAACACCTGCAAATTTCTGCTAGCACCTTGATATCAGTGTCTTGGCAACTGCCATTAAATAAGTCTATAAAACTAAGGTTTTTCCTTTTTTTTTCCCCCCCTTATCCATGGACATACATATGTGCATGTAGTTGTGGCTTTGATTGTCTCTGGTTTGCATTTGAATTTTCCTTCTGAATGTTTCCCAAAAACACCTGTCCAATATTTTAAAGCAAGAGAACAGAATAAGACATTTTTGTCATGACATATTTCTAATTGCTGACACCAACAAAACTCCACTGATATGACAAATTACTCCTCTGCAAGAAATCAAACCATTTATTCTTTACACCTTAATAAAGTATAAAAGTATCAAACCAGTAAGTTAAAAGTGGAAAGTGATTAACAAATTGTCTATTTTTTTCAATGCAAATCCCAGCATATGCTTTTCTTCAGCTTGTTTGTTGCCATGCTGTGTTTCATCCCTAATGATGTCTTATACAGACAGCAGGAAAGTCCAACTACTGAGTAGAAATCTCTTTTTTCTGTCAACAACTGGTAAGCACTGGAAAATAAATTGTTTCCAGCTATAGTTGACAAACTTCCATCATATTTTAAGTAGACTTCAAAATCTAAGAAGCCAGTATTAGAAGGGCATCCCATTGCAGTATATACCTAAGAAACCAATAAGGCACTAACAGAATGCTAGAAAACATGAAAAAGACAATTTCATTGTCTTTGCTGAGACAAGTCAATGCACTTTCAAGTAAGTTGTCCTGCCCCAGAATGGAAAGTTTCTCCTCAAGAATGAAAACAATTAATCTCATTAACACCTTACATGTAGACAGTGGCTCTCAGGGGCATTCAGTTAGCAGAAGAGATATTTTATATCTTAGAGCACTTAAGACACCTATTTACATTTTGCTAGTAGCCAACTCTACACACTCTAATGTGATTTTAACACAGTCCAAACCTTTTCTGGATCTCAAATGGTTAGAAAATGGATAGAAAAAATAGTGCTAGCTTTCCTCATAGGTAACTTGTTTCTCCCTTTCCTTTATCTGGTATCCACTGTGGAAGGTTTAATTGCATGGTATGGAACATCAGAAGACTACAGCTGCTGTGACAGAGAAATGAGGTGCAAAAGCGGCATCAGCCTTCAGGATAAGTTCCCGAATAGTTAAATATGATTTGCAATTTGACTTATGTTTGGAGATGACAGTGAACATAAGCTGAGAAAAATCTGTGGAATGACCTACAAGGAGTTTTGATCCCCCCCATATTTTTGGAAGGGTAAGCTGTTAGCTGCTACAAATAATTTGTATGCATTACCTTGAGAATTCACAAGTGTTCAGTTTATTCATAGCTGTTCCTTTTTTTTTCCCTAGTGTTTTCTTTCCTTTCAAACCTGTTCTACTTGATTACTACTGGCCAATAATGCTACTCTTCCTTTTACAGTATGAATGTTCACGTGCTCATATGAACCTTAATGTGGTACTTAATTTGCTGCTCTGTTGCTATATGTCAAAAAAAAAAGTAAAAAGAACATTAATGCTATCTATGCATGACAGCTGCCCTGCAGAGGATGACTCAAGAGTAGTAGTGGATGGAAAACTGGACATGAGCTGTCAATGTGTGCTCGCAGCCCAGAAAGCCAACCACATCCTGGGCTGCATCAAGAAAATTGTGGCCAGCAGGTCAAGGGAGGTGATTCTCCCCCTCTACACCACTCTTGTGAGACCCCCACCTGGAGTAGTGTGACGAGCTCTGGGGCCCCAATATAAGGAAGAAATAGACCCACTCAAGTAAGACCAGAGGAGGCCATAAAGGTGATCAAGGGGCTGGAGTACCTCCTTTATGAAGACAGGCTTAGATAGTTAGGGAAGAGGAGAGAGGAGACAAGGCTCCAGGGAGACCTTATAGCTGTCTTCCAGTACTTAAAGGGGGCCTACAGGAAAGATGAAGAGGGACTCTATCACAGCGTGTAGTGATAGTATGAGGGGTAATGGTTTTAAACTGAAAAGGGGTAAATTTTAATTGCATATAAAGAATAAATTATTATTGTGACCGTGGTGAGACACAGGGAGAGGTGGCCCAGAGAAGTTGTAAATGCCCTCTCCTTGGTAGTGTTCAAGGACCAGTTGAATGAGGCTTTTAGCAACTTGATCAAGTGGAAGGTGTTTCTGCCCATGGCAGGGGTATTGAAACTAGATAATCATTAAGGCCCCTTCTAACCCAAACCATTCTCTGATTCTATGATTAATTTTCTCACTATTACATGTTTATTAAACAGTTTCTAAAGCCACAACTAGACCTGCACATGAAACTTTTTAAAATAGCAAGACCTTTGCCAGCCACCATCTTAGATACCATTCCAGCTCCCACCTAGATCAAATCAGTCACTCAAACAGAAGATATGCATCTACACTTGCAGTTTGTTCCTTGCTTGCTGTTAATATAGTAAAAAATAATCAAAATTCTCTTCCTTCATTCCATAATGCATAATCTCTATAGTCATTTGCAACAAAAATACAAACTCTTGTGGTAAATTAAACATCTGTACAGTTGGAACTTATAAATATCTTTTAAGTTTTGTCATGTCCCACTCAGAAAAGGGGGACAAGTGACCAGATTCATAAATCTCCAACAGAGTGGACAATGGTGAGACAAGTCTTGAAGTCCAAACATTTATTATCTTCTCAAAATGTACTAATTGGATACATGATAATTGACTAAGTACATAACAAGTTATGGCAAGTAATACAGTATGCCTTGGATTGCTTAATGGTAGTGAATAGAAGAATAGAGATCAGCAGTCTCTCTCTCTCTCTCTCACACACACACCCATACCTATGTATCCCATGTATGGGTAGGGGTAAGGTGTTCCATGGGATGATGGAATTAGCATGATCTTGTTAGTCGTTGTTAACATATTCAGGGAGGTGAACTTTAATATGCATTTCGTGGATAATGAAGCAAAGGTCATTCACCTGACAGATGGTATTTGAAGTTTGCCCAGGTGCACCAGAGCAGAGCCGTCCTGTCTCCACAGGAGAGGAGCAGGGCTCCCTCCTCCAGCTGCATCCTATTCGGGCAGCCTTATCAGCTTTGACCGCCACACTGTCCATCCTGTGACTATAGTTTCATTACTTGCAAGTGTTTGAAACATTCCTTAGCTTGGAGGGCCTCCACTCCCCCTGCTAACTTATCTGTCTCAGGCTGTTCTTCTCAGTACTTGTTTCTTGCAGGCCTGTTTCTTTCAGGACCTGTTTTTACAAGTCATCTCTCACAGGTTGCAGAAGAGTTTTCCCACGTTTTTCCTTAACTGTGTGGTGGACTTAACCCTATCTGGCAGCCACCATGGAAACACGTTGCCCACTTTTCAGGCAATCTGTCAGTCAAGTTTCAGTCATCTGATTTCCAGTTTTTTCTTCTGTTCCTACTCTGTAACTGCCCAAAAGCCAAAACATCGTATCAACCATACACAATCTCCAAATCCACTTTCATCTCATGCTTAGAGATGCAGATTCTAGTGTTTTCTTTCAAGCAATTTGCTTCTACAGTAGGCTGTATTGAATTTAATAAAATCTATCCAGGACGGCATGGCAAATAATCACATTTTGGATAGCATGGATTTTACCTTATTCATTTTCTTCTTAAAGTATTATTGAGTCCTGACATAATTTGCTGATATTTTTACACCAAGATATAGATGTTTGGAGCAGGACTAGGAACATAGTAGGAATTTCATTCAGAATTAGGAGAAATTTGAAAATTTTGCTGAGAAACCTGTGCAACTAAAATCCTCTATGAATTACTCTCTTTTTCTGAAGTTCACAAAGTCTTTCAGTGCTAAACTGGTATTTTAAAGTCAGCTTCCTAGCTTATGTTTTAGGATTTCTGTGTTAATCAAGCTATAGATAGGTAAAAAGTCAAAAAAACTGAGTAAACAAAAAAAAATCAATTACAAATTGAATCTATACAACTGGATAAAGCTGATATTTAGAACTATTAGTTCAGGGGAAAATGCTACAAAGAAAAAAGTTTCTGTAAGTTTAATTCTTTAAGCATAGTGTTGTAGTTTGAGCCCAGAAGGCAACTGAGTGACATGCAGCCATTCACTCAACCCTTCTCCCCCAGTGCTGGGAAGAAACAAAATGAATCAAAAGGCTCAGATATGGAGATTAAGGACAGAGAGAACTCACCCATTATGGTCACATTCAAAAGACAGGCTCAGGGAAAGGAAAAAAAAAAAAAAGACATCACTAATTCAAAGACTAATGACAACAATGCTTAACAGACAGAACAGGGCAGTGAGAAGCATTACCATATCTTAAAAAACACCTTCTCCCACCCCTCCTTTCTTCCTGGGCTCAATTTTGTTCCCCATTTCTCTACCTCTTTTCCCAGTGGCACAAGGGTAGGGGATGGGATAAGGAGTGCAGTCAGTCCACTGCTTCTTCCTGCAAAGGAGGGGGAAGAACTCTTGCATTCTTCCCCCTGTTCCACATGGCACCCTGCTCACAGACGACAGTCCTCCAGAAACTTTCTCTGACATAAATCTCTCCCACGTGATGCATTCTTCTCAAGATGCCCAGGTGTGGGTCATCTCCATGTGTTGCAGTCCTCCCAGTGCTGAACTATAACAGTGAGAACTTCTTCCCATAGAGTCCCAGGGGTCCTCCACAAGCTGCAGGTGAATCTCTGCTCCTCTGATGACCGCCATGGGTGGCAGGGAGGATGACCCTGCCATCTCACTGCAGGATACAGAGGGGCTCTCCACTTCAGCAAACTTCCCTTCTTTCTTCTTCTTCCTTCCACTGACCTCATTGTTCACATAGGTGTCCTTCTCCTAAAGCCTCCTCTCAAGTTCCCCAACACCCTACCCTGTTTATGCTTCTTAAATATACTATTGCAGAGGCACAGCCACCATTGCTAGTTGACTCAGTTTTGCCTAGAGGCATGTCCAGCGTGGAGCATAGGGAGCTTTTGAGAAGCATCTCATATCCACTTCTGTAGGCTCCTCCCCTACTATTAAAAAGTTTTGCCACGCAAGCCCAGCACATGTAGCAATGAAGAAACACGTTAAAAACTTTACTGAGAAAATTCAAAAGCACCTTTCAGAAGAATAATTTACAAAGTATCTTCAGATAAACTGACAAAATTAATCAGTGAATATATATTCCTTTTTAGTTAATAAATCTGTGTCTGGCTATATAGTCAATTACTTTATGTGGACATCAACAGACTTTTGTGGAGGAAAACAAATTGATACTCTTTGCAACAATCTGCACTTTATAAAAATTGAGCCTAAGGAAAGCATTCTTGTGGAATTTATAGAACAAAAGAAATTACTAAAATTACTCACTAAAAAAATTGTCTGGAAGTTGAGGAAATTCCTAATATTTGCCATTTCATTTTTGAACTGGAGGACATTTGCTTGCCATAAATATCAGTGCACATTTTGAGTAAATATTTCCCCTAATTATTTGGATTTTTTAAGTGGGCCTGATTTATTTGCAGACTTTTTTCCACTGAAAAGTGCAAGCAAGAAGTTGCTAGCTAAAATACATTTCAAAACAATGGATTTTAAAAAAATACAGTAGACTCCTGATTTAGAACCATCCCAATCTGGAAACAGAAACATGTATAATCTTTCCAATCAAACAGGTTTAATTTCATATATCTAAAAAGTTTCAAATGAATTGTTTACAGGAAGAAATTATTTGCAGAAATTACATTGAGATGAAAGCTGAATGATATTATTAGAACAATATCTTTGCAAATAACATTTGCAAACAGAAAATGAGGTAAAACATTCAATATGAATAATTCATTATATTCTTCTGAAAATTCAGTTTTAAAATTAACATACATATCAACACCTTTTATATTTTTGAGGGACTGAGTAGAATATAATCTTTCTGCTTGTGAAAGTTTGAAAGCAATTTACAAAGAATATGTATGTATACACAAAACCCCCACCAAAACCCAAGCCACAGAACATTTAAGATAAGCTTCAGCTACATTCTGTAAGAATACACATTTCACAGACATTTTTTTGTCTAAATGTCAGCAGTATACACACTTATTAGACAAACTGTCAACAACTGAAAAGGGTTTGCTATGGCTGAATGTCATCTGCAAGTTGTTAGGAATTTAATCTCACCATCTGACAAATGTTAATGGTTTAGCAAGGCAACAGATCCATTCATCGAAGAAATGTTCATTATGAGAGAGAGAAAGCACAAATGAGACCCTAGAGAAGTAACTTAATATGACTTGCTTATGCAACAGCTATTTCAATCAGTCTTTATAAATCCATGTCTGATGCAGACATTTACATTTTCTTTATTTTGCACATCCACCTGTATGAAGACTCCTCAGTCATTCATATTCATGTACACTGAAGAAATAAAGCTTAGAGAAAAAAAAAAAAAAAAAAAGAAAAAAGAAAAAAGTTATAGTTCCTGAGCTAGAGAAATTAAATTAGTTGTTTTGCTTTTCACATCTATTTCACAACTTTAGGCAAACAGAAATAAATGGCAATTGCTGTCCACAGAAGACTGAAGCAGATGAAAGTCCTGCTTTTCACAGATCCCATTAAATTCAGTGAAAATCCCTTGCTATGTTTTCTGAAGCTGTCTCCATAGTTCTGTAACACAGTGGTGGTTTACTTCTTCACAGAGCTTGTTTTTAAATAAAGGCCTCTTTCTTGTCAACCTAATGGATAAACTCAAACTTGAATGGATTATTATTCTTACTGCAAAATGGAGGAATTACCATTGGGGGAAGGAAAAAAGAATGGAGAAGGAGAGGATTAGAATCATAGAAACATGGAATGGTTTGGTTTGGAGGGACCATATAGATCATCTAAGTCCAACCCCCCTGTAATGGGAAGGGACACTTTTTGTTAGCCCAGGTTGCCCAAAGCCCCGTCCAGCCTGGCCTTGAACACTGCCAGGGAGGGGGCAGCCACAGCTTCTCTGGGCAACCTGTGCCAGTGTCTCATCATGATCACAGTAAAAAATTTCTTCCTTATATCTAATCTACATCTACCCTCTTTGAATTTAAAACTGTTATGCCTCTTCTTGTCACTACACTCCCTGATAAAGAGTCCCTCCCCATCTTTCCTGTAGGCCCCCTTTAAGTTTGATGTGTAAGGAATGAATGCTGAGTCATTTCAGTGTAGCAATAAAAGAAAACTATGGTAAATTGATATACACTTTTAACATTACAGCTGTGATGGTCAAAAGACACCAAGATTATAAAACCCCCTTTAATATGGCAGAAATATATTTTTATCAGTCAGGGTAAACTTAGTCATACACAGTTTTATCATTTAACTCTTTATTATGAATCTATAAAGATGTAGGTCACATTCACAATTAGTTTAACTAGAAGAGGAAAAAAAATATTCATTTTCTGTGGACTGACAATTTCAGAAATAATTATTTTAGACAGAATTTTATTATAACTGTAATTCAATTTAAAAGGTCCTGTCCACTTAGAACTTAAGGCTTTTACAGCTTTAGAGAGACATCTATATGCGTAAAATATCATAACCTTTGCTATTAAAATTTCTTCCTGCAAATAATCTTTTCCCATTTTCCTACCTCTGTGACTGATCCTGACTTTTCTTTTCTTTATTGCTTTTTTATAGCTTAATTCAACGTCTTTAGGTTTTTTTGCTATTGGCCATCTATCTCTTATAATTTCTACCTTTACTTCTTGTGTTGCCAGGGTTTTTTTCTTCTTCTTAAATATCAATGAATAAAACAGACAATTAATAAATCCAGACTTAAACTATTTTATTTATCCTAGATATGTGGAGTTGAAGAAACACCTCACTTGATCAGTAGCCTTTGGCTCTTGAATCCCTTTTGACAATATCCATTTTTAATTTCTATAGTAGTAAGTCAAGTTATAATCTCAGACTTATATCAAACAAAACTATGCTATCATCAGCTTCTATCACCTATGCTTCTATCAGCTGGGCAGAGGGCAGTAAAAATTTCCCAAAGGAATTTTTCATTGTATCTTGTGATCAATACACCTGTGGACAAGATTACTGAAGTGTTGCAGAGGTGTTCTTTCAGACACACTTTTGTTTATACCACAGTTTAGTAATTCCATTTTACTAAATGGACAAATTTGGAGGATAAGGAAAAGATTTATTTAACAGAGCAAATGCCAATATTATCTTATAGAAGATAATTGCTGTAACAAATGAAAAACTGAGAATAAAATCTAAATATTTTCATAATTAAATTTACAGGATTTATTCCTGATAGCTTTTTTTTTTTTTTAAATAGAATATTCTAAAATGCAAGCTTCATTGCATGCAAGTAAGCACATACTGTGACCAGGGGTAGTTTCAGATCTTTTTATATATTTCAAAATACTTTTCCATGTCTCTAAAAGGATCACATTTGGAAAAAATAAATTCCCAATTTTTATTTCTAGTCCCAGCATCTTCCTTAATCTCTTCCTATATTTTTCCATGAATTTATCATCTTTATATTGAAATCATTTAAGATCCCTATTATTCTATTTTAAAAGCTATTTTAGAACTTCATTACTCTGATAGTTAGAAAACTTCTAATCATGAGACATATAACCTTGCCACATTATTTCAATGCACTCATAAATGTAGCCATATCCCCCATCACTTTCAGTTTCCTAGGCTTAGATTAGGATAGGGATTCAGAAGTCTACTAATTGATGATAAGAATAGTAGTAATGGAAATGTTATGCAATACAAACATTCTCCATTGCAGAAGTCTGTCAGGAATGATAGCTGTTAGATTTCTCTACCAAATACTCATCTGGATGATAGTTTGGATATATTCCAGTAATCATCAAAAAAACTCGCAAAAGCTCTGCTTGAAAAGTTTTCTCAGATCAAGATACCTTGAACTGATTGATTTTATTTTAACTAACAGGACAGTCAAACATGAAGATATACAAGATATACATAAGGTTTACTTATGCTTATTTCTGTAAATGTATGTAAAAGCATATATTTTTGTTAATCATGTTTTGAGAATGACTACACTGAACATTTTATTCTTGAACAGGAAAGTTCAAGAGATTGAAGGTAAAGAAGCATGCAACTATATTAAGTATTGGAACCTGTCTCCCAGGGAAAGGAAGGGGATTGGTATGCAAAAGTGGGCTGCCTAGATGAATCATCTTTTTGAAAACAATAGTAAGAAGAAATAGAGACTGTTAAAGACAGTGTCTGACAGCAAGCAAACTACATACAGGTAAAAGGCCATTCCAACTAGGTCTTTCCAACAACAATTTTCTAAAAAAAAAAAAAAAAAAAAAAAAAAAAAAAAAGTGGAAGCACTCCTGTGGTGGTTTGACCTTGGCTAAATGCCAGGTACCCACCAAGTCACCCTATCACTTCCCCCCCTTCCCCCTTTTTTTCTCAACAGGACAAAGAGGGGAAAGGAAATAAGATAGGGAAAAAGCCCCACAACCCTTGTGGGTAAAAGCAGTTTTAATATAACCTAAGCAAAGCAAAGGTCCACGCATGGAAGCAAAAAGAAGAAAACGGATTTATTCTCTCCTTCCATGAAGACACCGTGTCAGCCCTTCTCAGGAGCAGGGCTCCGATACACATACTGGTCACCCCCCTTCCTCCTTTCTCCCAGTTTTATACTGAGCAGATGTCATATAGTCTGGAATATCCCTTTGGTCGGTTCAGGTCAGCTGTCCTGGCTGTGTCCCCTCCCAAGATCTTGCCCACCCCGTCCCACTGGGGGAAATGTTGGAAGGAGCCTTGGTGCTGTGTAAGCACTGCTCAGCAGTAGTCACAACACCAGGGTGCTGCCAACACCCTGCCAGCTCCCAGCATAAACCACAGCACCGTGAGGGCTGCTGTAGGGGAAAACCAATTCCAGCTCAGCCAGATCCAGTACAACTCCACACTGACATAAACACAAGCTCAATAATTAGTGTCAGTTTTCTTTAAGAAGGTAAGATATGACAGTAATTATTCCCCTAGCAGGAAATATAAAAAAAAAAAAAATGCCCACAGCTGAGGTGGAAATAATTTATACTCTGCTCTTCAGGGAATAAGGCAGGGAGACAGGAGCAGATAACCACTATTCCAAAACAATGGTTGCTAGAAAAACAGTCAGTGGTATTACAAGAAAAAGAGTTATGAATCTGTCTCTTCAGGAACAGGTATCCAAGAACTACAAAATGGGAAACATGGCATTTATTCACAAAAACAGAAAAAGAGGTGTAGATAACTACAGATCTCTGATTGAACTCATATCTATGCACAGTCTTGCAACAATTTTTGAAGGAGATAGTAATCAAGGACATGGAGAAAATTGGAACATTGTTTAAAATACACTGTTTTTATCAAAAGTCAGACTTTATAATGTCAGACTAACTTAACATCTCTTTTTTGATAATTCAGTTCTTTATCAAGAGAAACACAATAAATATTATCTAGCTAGATATAAGTAAATTATTTCATGCAGTGCCTCAGGAGAATTTATCCTTTAAATTAAGGAATGCGGGAATTAATGCAAAATCGGTGAGATAATGCATTAGTTGTCCTTGGCAAGTTGTTGGCAGCTGAGAGCTGCAGGGGTGGCCTCTGTGATGAAAGCCTGGAACCCTCCCCTTGACAGATAACTGCTGTTCCAGCTGGTTCCAGACAGATCACCTGGCTCCAACAGACCAACTGCAGAATGCAGCTAAGCCTTCAGCCAAGCTGATGACACCTGTGGGAAAACATATTTTAAGAAAGGGTAAAAACACTGCACAGCAGCTGTGAGAGAGAGGAGTGAGTTAAAAACCATGAGAGGAAGAGCCCTGTAGACACCTGAAGAAAGAAGGGGAGGAGGTGCTTGAGCAGAAAATCCCCTGCAGCCCATGAAGGAGATCATGGTGTAGTGGGTTGTCCTCCTGCAGCCCATGGAAGACCATGGTGGAGCAGATATCTAACCTGCATCCTCTGAAGGACCTTATGCTGTAGCAGGTAGACATGCACTGAGGGAAGCTGCAGCCCATGGAGAGCCCACACTGGTCCAGGACCCACGCTGGAGCAGGAAAAAAGTATAAGGAGGAAGGTGCAGCAGAGAGGAGCTGTTAAAGATTCTATTCGCTTTTCTTCTGTGTTGCTCAGCAGGGAAGATAGAGGAGTAGAAAATTAAGAAGTGAAGTTGATCCCGAGAAGGGGGAGAGGTGCTGGGAAGGTGTTTTAGTTTTTGCCTTTTTTTCTCACCATTGATCTCTATTTTTAATTGGCAATAAAACAAATTAATTTCTCCAAGTCGAGTTTGTTTTGCCTGTGATGGTAAGTAGTGAGTGAACTCCCTGTCTTTATCTCAGCCCACAAGTTTTTCCGTCTTATTTTTTTCCCTTTCCTATAGAGGAGGTGGAATGAGAGAGTGGCTACTGGAAGTCTGGCATCCAGCCAAAGTCAACCCACTACAGATAGTTAATAAACTGGCTAAGTTCAATGAGTATTATTGAAAGGGCAGTTATTGTAGTAATGACGGGGGTGTGTGGGTGTGTTTCAACTTGCTCCCACACCATTTTCACTAGTTACTTCCTTACAGTGTGCACCTATGACATTTGCAGACAAGAAAGTTAGAAGATACAGCCTCTGTGGAAGAGATGGCTCCAATTTGATGATTCCTCAACCTAGAGTAACAGAATGGGAATGACATGTAGATACACAGTTTAACAAGTGCATTCATAGGGACTAATGGCAAGACATGCATCTTTTGGTTCTGTCACCTTATTTTCTGCTTTTTCTTGCTCTTCTCTATGTGGCTCTTTTCTTTTTCATGATTAATTTCCTTCCCCCTTATGCTACTACTGAACAGAAAGATTCATGCTAGGGGAAAGCACTTCATTGAAACACCAAGTTTTCATCACTGAACAGAAAATCTGGGCTTCTATCTGAGTTGTCCTAATAGCAGTTGCTATGGTGACATGCAGGCTGCAACAGTGGCTCTGATTCTCCCTCACGATTTCTAGCTCTATAATAAAGGAGTTGTTATGTCTGTGAATGGTTTCTGATGATCTTTCTTTAGGGAAACACTGTGAAGCCTTAAGCACTTCTTTTTCTCCTACACAATTGTATGGATACGTTATGACAGTCCCAACGTTCAAGTTCAAAATCAAGGCATAAGGCAGAGACACTTATTAATTCCTCTCAGATTATTACTATTGGTATATTTGGCTGCAGAATGATCGAGGAAAAGCAGAAGCTCCAGAGTAAATTTAAGCAGTTTCTAAACTATGCTTCATTTTTAATTCCAGCTAACCTTGTGCTGTTTGCCTTACATGGAAGTTCTACTTTGCTGGCAGTGGTGGCTTCTACACTTCCCAGCCTGCACTGCATATATGAAAAGGTATCTCAGCTTTCAGTATTCAACATAGTGTAGGAAACCAGATGACTATGTAGAATTTCAAAGTGGTCACTGAATCATCCCAGATAAGGACTACAACAAAGCAAAGCAAAGGATATCTATTTCTATCCTTTCCCATAAATACCTCATTGTCTTCCCAACCACTTTTAAGTTAAGCAGCACACAAGGAATTTTCAGTGTTGGTTTGAAACTCCTTTGTTCAAACAGCCTAACATACTGCAGTACAGTAAAGTAGGTCAATTCCTGTACAAACAATAGGTCTTCCACCTATGCTAATGGGTGCAGGCCTGAGTTATTCTTGGGCTAAGAAGAGAATATAACAGACTTATTTTTTAATAACGTTTATCCTGCTTAGATATGAGTAAAGGCACGTTGCTAATGTTGCACTGCAGCAATATTTCCAGCCTCATTAAAACATGTTAAATGCCAGCCAGCCTTTCTTTGGAACAGCCAAGTAGAGCAACATATGTCATCAAGTATCTTCTCTAGCTAGCCTTTACTTAAATACCTAAGGAGACACATACTCCAGAACATGAGAAAAATACAGACTCAACATGTATCACATTGAGATTCAATACCAATGATGAGAAGAAAAAAAAATATAGCACTGTCAGCACTTACAAGGAAATAGGAGTTGAACTTATTACTTTATATTCTTTGGGAGACTCAAGAGTATGTCTCAGAAATAGAGGGACATGCTGACAACTAATAGACTAAAGATCATCAGGGAATTCCGTGGCAGCTGTACAAGCCATGTGTCAGCATTGCATAGTTTTAATGGAACTGAGTCAACTGAGATTTCTTATGTCATGGCTATACGTTCCACATTTTTTCACAGAGGTAACTACCAAGAAATGGAGTTCAGCAGAACTAGAAACAGAAACAGTTTGAGCTGTATTACTGCACAGCTCTACATATCATATGATCTGTCAGATATGAAGACTTTAGGAGTGAGCACACCCTTACCTTCCTCTCCCCTGTGACATTGCTTAGGCAAGAGGCATGTTTCCATTTTGCCCCAATAAAAAGAAGTAAGTCAACAAAATATCACCCATTGTTCCATACACTGTTATTCCCTCTGCCTCATTATACTGCCAGAGACCCTCAGTAATGGCATCTCTTTTTGAACTTTTCCAGAATCATTCTGATTTCCATCCCTATCATTGGATATATTACATCTCAGTTCCCTCTGTTAAGTGTTGTCTATAAATTAAGTAAAAATACTAGCTCTCTGCCATCATTCATTAAAATATTGACAAGTTTAAGTCCAAGGACCCTGCAGAATTCAGGTTAAGAAATCATTCCCTTTTAAGAAGGAACCACTAATAGCTACTCTCTGATATGATTTTCAGGCATTTAATACTGTCAGCTCCAGTCTTTGGAGACTACCATGCGAAGCATCAAAATTCTTCCTAAATTCAAGATACCGAACATCTCCGCACATAAGGCCTGTTACAAGAGAAGAAAGAGTTACATAAGATTACTTCTTCCTAGTGTTTACATACCCTTTGTACCCTTTAAATGAAGCTAACCACGTTTTATCTGGAAACTGAAACATTTGCTCCATAATTCATGATCCTCCTTTCTTTGGGGTTTTTTTTTTTTGTGTGTTTTGTTTTGGTTTGGTTTTTTAAATAGGTATTAACATTTGCCATTTTTGAACTTCATGAGGTTTGCATAGGCCCACCTCTCCATCCTGACAAGGTCCCTCTGGATAGCACATCCCTTCCCTCCAGTGTGTTGACTGCACCAGTTTGGTGTCACTGGCAAACTTGCTGAGGGTCCAGTCAATCCCACAAAGATGTTAAACAGCAGCAGTCACAATACCAGCCCCTGAGGTGATCATATTTTGATTTGGAAATGTTTTCCAGTTTTTCAAATATTGCCAGATTTTGCTTTTGTTCTGCTCAGCAAGTACATATGACTCCTGCAAAGTATTCTCATTTCAGTAGAAGAGTTTTGTGGTGGTTAACATTCTGACTACATCTTGATACTAGACGTATTCCTCCTGCACCTGCTGCTGAATTAAAATAGCAGCTCTGGGGAGTATTGCTTAATTCTATCTCTATTATTTTCTTCTTTTTCTAATTCCAAATCATAGTCTCACTTTAATCTGAATGCTCTTGAAAAGAGTTTTAAAATTAAAAATACATAATTTTCCATCAATTAATTTTCTTTTCTCTACTTAGGTAATTGTATAGCCTCCAGAATGACAGGATGTTTCTAGTTCTACAAAGTCATTAGTAGAGGAATTTAACCATAATCCTGTCAACTTCAGGCTACCACTGAATAGAAATGTGGTCTTGTGTAAAACATGCCTTGGAACAAATTGAATGTGACAAGCAGGGAGGATCAGTAGACTATAGTTTTGAAATTGTAAGAAGAAAGGTTATACTATAACCCATGTTCCTTACAGACTTTGGCAGGATAATAGATGAGTCAAGTGTCATTTCCTGTTCTCTTCAGTGTCTTTGACCGGTATAGAAAGCATTAAAAATATAATTTCTAACAATATCATGTGAACCAAACCAGAATGTAGTAATAACAAACTATCTTGGCATTTTCACTGTAGTTTGATTGGCTGGTGATTATACTGCTTCCTAATATTTCAGTGAAGCTGTAAACAGGTAAAGAACAATAGTGCCAACTAGCCATGTTACTGTATGAGTCAATGCATCATGACACACATCCTATTAATCTGGTTTCGTCTTTCAGTATAAATCCTAGAACAGAAATGTGAGAGATGGATATTTTTCCCTCTTGTCATTAACTGAATCATAGGTAAAATTGTGTTTTAGCTTTCCTTCAGGTTCAGAACAGTTGATCTGTGATTTCTTCTCATCAAGGAAACTGAACCAATACAGCAAAACTAAGCATTACTTTTGTTGCCCTCTGTGATTAGAAAACAAACACACTAGGTGTAGTTGATATTTCTATCTTCATATAGTACATATAAGTTTTACATATAAACAAGGTAGCATTACATATAGTACAATTTTTCCCATGCTCCTCAAAATGAAAGGATTCTTCTTTAATCCATGATATATCATACAGTGATATAAGATACTTTTATTAGCTAACCTAATTTTTCATTGTTTTATCACTCATAATCCAAAGACAAAGAAAACAAATAGTCTCTTAACGTCTGAATTTCTATTGTTTAAAACATGTGCATAATTTCATTCACATGGCTGATGATTATTGCTGCCAAAGAATGTTAAAGGCAGACTCATGGATTGTGTTTCATATGTAACAGAAAGTAAGGAACAATGAAAAGACACAGCATGCCTTTTTCAGAGATATAGGCCTGTGATTCTCCAGTCATTAACATAGATTTGTATATACCACATTGCTTGGAAGTGCGAATCTTACCTGGATGGGGTGACAGCACATAGTAAGTTTTTTCCCCAAAACAGTCAGGCCACAAAACTGAATATTTATGTCTTGTTTATGTTGCAGAAGAGCAAACTATATTTGATCCCACATAAGGTCTTCTGGGATGAAGTTGCCACTTAAACCATTTTGTTTAATATATTGTAGTTAAGAGAGTGAATTTGTACTGCTTCAATTCTCTGTGTCATGTGAAAACAGCAGGCTTTTGTCCCTGCTTGGTATAGTTTTGAAAATTTGTGAGAAAACCACAGAAATCTCTTCCAGATGTTAGACTACAAGTACTCCCCAAATTTAATCAAATCCAATTTCAAGCAAATCCTTTCAAGATTGAGAGAACTGTGATACACATTAGTTTTTCTTGTTCCTTAGTACTTAACATAATAGAGTATGTTATTCTTAAAATATTCATACCTGGCTAAGAACACCTAAATAATCACACATTTCATAAAAGAGTGTGTTGCTCCTTCTCTGTTCAAAATAACTGCAAAATGCTGTTGGTTGAAACAGAAACAGGTACAAGAGAGCTACAGATGGTTGAAAAGTAGTAGTCACTTTCCATTGAGAATTTAGTGGAATGTCTTGTGATTGTGGGTTAGTAAACTAAGCTTACTGCAAGAATTGATGCAGACTAACGTGTTTCCACAAAAAAAAGACATTAAAGTAGTCCATGACATCGCTATGAATTTGGTTTAAAATATTACTCCCAGGCATAGGGCCAGGTTTGAAGCTAGAGCAATCTTTCACCTTCTGCTAAATTTTAATATCTTAAGTGCGTTTTAAGCAGAATTGCTGACACAACCTTGATCAAAACAGGCTAAAATGCATGGCTCTAATACAGCTGAACAAATGGATCCATTAACATAAATGTATTCTGCAACACAAGCAAAACAAAACTCTCCATTCACTGAACACAGCAAAGTTTTGTATGTTTTTACCATCTGTGATTTATCAAAAAAATGGATCACATTAAAAAACATCAGGCTTTCAAAAAGAAAGCAAATATTTCCACAAATAACTTTAAAAAATTGATACCTTGACTGAAGCTCAGATGATCAGGCACTTAAAAGCAGATCTTCCCACGATTGGCTATAAAAACAGTTTTCTTAATATTCTCTGGATCTTCTTCCTTGTAAACAAGGAAGAAGAAACTTTGTTTAATTAAGTATACTTAGCAGAGATTCAGATACAGAATAGTAGCACAAGCTTAAACTAACTTGGACTTCAGGTAAAACTGTTTTGAAATTCCTGATCTGACTTTTTTGCTGCAATATGAAAGTCCTAGGGGTATTCCCAGTGTTTTAAGGAGAAGTTGTTTACTCTAAACTGGATTAAAAAATATTCATCTTACAATGTCATTAAAAAAAAATTTAAAATCTATTTAATGTGATACACTAATTAGTTGGCTGTTTCTGCAAAAAACAGTGTCTGCAATTCCTGCATACATTGCAATTCATTTTAATATGCTGCAAAAATGTGGCCTTCATATATAAAAATGAACTATGCGGTATATCAGCATCTTAGGTAACATGAAGGACAAAACCAGCCAACGTCAAACATTTATAATTGTACATTTTGTGGCATTGATTGCAGAAGGAACTACCTCAAGGCAGAAAATGATTACTGGGTTAGAGAGGCTTGATTGTTATTTTAAGCTTTGACCTTCAGAAAGGTGCATGTATGAAAGCTGACATGGTTCTAGGATATGAAAACAATGACTTGATAGAAATTAAGGGATTTGAGTTGAAAGTAACTGAGCAGCATGGTTAATTCACTCATTTTTTAAAAAATATTTTTAATGGGCAAAAAATGTGCCATTACTTTGATGTTTCATTTACCTGATTTTTGGATTTGTGTCCTTCTAATCTTCAAGTAATGGTCTATATTTTCAGCTAGAAGCAGAGATTAATAAGGAAGGTATACTGGCCTCTAAATGCAGCAAGCAAGAAGTAGAGTTCAGAGAAAGTCATGGGTATATCCATTATTACAATCTGGAAGAAAGATTAGCTGAATCTCAATAATAAAATTCTAGCCTTAGTTATTTATAACAACTTGCCCTTACCAAACTGAAATGAATTGAGCTTAAAATTTGAGTGGCAGCTCAATTTTTGTCTTTTTTCTAAACAACTTCAGCAAAAATTATTAAATTTTATTTCCATAAATTTGTACTGTATTTTGCTCTTATTAAAAATCATGGTGGCTCTTCTTTAAATCACTATAGTACCTTGGATGAATGTGGAACTTGGCAGTGTTTTGGTCTTAGTGGAAGGAATTATGATCTTAGTCATCTTTGGGAGAGAAATCCATATTAAGGGAGGTGGATAGGTTACTTCAAAACAGCTATTTACTCCTTTTCATCATATTCTGTATCTAAACTCTTTGGTTTCACTCTTATTAACTGTGTTTTCTTTTGTTTCCTTACAGCCACTAAGATTTTTTCACAACATAACTCAACATGGTCTAGTGCAAATCCAAATAAGATTTCCTTCTTATGACTAAAACCCAGTTTAACTGGCCTCCAGGGCTACACATGGGAGCTGCCCTTTCCTTTTCTGATACAGAATAGTTGTTTTTGGAAAGGTGTCTGGCAAGACTGAGATAGAAAGAGAGTTAGACCAATTGTGACAATTAACTGGATGACAGATTAGCAAAAGTGCAAAACACTGGGAGTGGATCCAGTAGTACCAAACCAAGCTGGTCCAACCTGGGACTGAGGGGAAGGAAGAATTAAGGGAGGAAAGGTTTATGGCTACAGCTGTATATGAGCTTTCGAAATGGGAAGCTCTGAGGACAAAAAGCTGAAACTAGTTTCAGAGTGAAGAGGCTAGGCTGGACACACAGAAGTGGTGGCTACTGAGAGGCTGGGTTGAGACTAAGTATCTAGCACTTGTTTGACAAGGAGGTTGCTGAGACTGACTGATTAGGCAAATAGATTGGAACAATGTTAGGTGGATAGAGACTAAATGGATTCTGACAGGGAGAAATTCAAGTCTCCATTGGAGATAGAAAAAAAAGGTAGAATAAAGAGCCAGCAGTAAGAAGTCTGTTTGGATGAAGAGGTAGATTAAGGAAAAATAGCAGGTATAGGTGAGGGGAACTGTGTTGGCTTAACAAGGATAGAGGGATGAAAATAGGAAGAATCTATGGACTAAGATAAGACTGGGCCTGTTACAGTAGATAAGATGCATATTGTTGCAGTGAAGATTTAGCCTGAAGAACAGAAACTGGAAGAGAGAAGATAAAGGCAGCAGGACTGGGAGAAGGAAACTGGGTTAAGAAGGAAGATGAGTGGAACTGGGGAAGACAAAAACCAGAAATATGTGTTTATGATAGCACATTATATCAGATCATATCAGATATAATATCAGATTATATGAGATTATATCAGATTCAAGAATCAAAGTGGACATTTTTGAATTTCGTTATGATTCTACCATCAGCAAATACAGAAAACACATTGGCAGACTGACAACTGGCTGCTGTCATCAGCTGCTGTATCAGCTCCAAAACTACACTCCAGTGACACTGATAACCAAAGCAGGTGACCATATATTAAAAATTGTATGCACATTATCACAGCATGGCTGACCTTACATTTAACACTGTTTGGCTACTATAGTAATGAGCATGAAAGAAAAGACCACACACAAATCAAAATTTTGAATAAGATGCTGCAGTAAATAGGGCAAACATTGATGAAGTAACATAATAAAAACCTGTTCATTACAGGAACATTCTGTGCACTTATAAGGCAGAGGCTCCAATGGCAAAAATAGCAGGAAATTAAACGCTGTGTGATAACATACATGTGTAGAGTTAGATTAAGCTTCTGAAAACTACCTTTAATTCTGGCACTTTCTAAGTTTTAATATTTTTCCTCCTTAATGAAGTCATTTTAATGTAGCTCTATGAGCAAAATATTTTTTAAACAGCCTTTTCTGCATGTTCTTGATTCTTCACTTTCCCATCTCCAGCTGACACATCAGTGAGACAGTCATATTTTTCAGAGGCTCAAAGCACTCTCAACTCCAAGCAAAGTCAAGGGGACATACAGTTGCTTTGGTCCCCTGAAACATATGGTATTGATGCCTGAGTTCTATTAGTGCTTTATCCTGTACAAAATGTTAAAACCCCTCAAATCCTTCTGAGGTCAGTGGCAGTTATAAGTACTCAGCATCTGCTGGGTGCAAGAAGGTTCTTATGAAAAGAGGCTGAAAATGTTCAATGTGACAAAATTGGACTGACAACAGTTTTCCAGAGATGAAAAAAAAATATTCTCCTTTTTTGCTATTTATTAATGTATTTAAATAGTCATGCCATATGGCAGCCCTGTTTCTGACATACAGAAGTGTCCAGAAGACACTGGCAGAATCAGATAATTCTAGGCAGTTCTCAGCTTGTTGATACCAAGCAACTGTAACATGTTGGCAGACTCACCATAGACTTCGCCCCCACTGAGAGGATGCAGCACCAAACTGGTGCACCCCCTTTTCAGATGGATACTGTATATTGACCTCCCCTTCCAAAAAAAAGGAACTGAAATTGTAATTGTGACTAGTGTGTGAAATAGTATTAGTTGTAACTGCCTTTCAGGGCTTTAAAATATCTCCAGAGTTCAAAGAATAACCCTGAAAAACAGGCAGCTCAGAAAAACAGAATAAAAAACTAGAAATTTATTTTGTGACTTTAATCACTTGGCCCCAGTTTATAGCTAGGCTGCAGAGATGCCCAGATTTGAAAGCAGTGAAGGGCATCAATGCATATATTGGTGGGGGAAGGCTGGGGAGAAGGAGAGAGACAGAGGACAAGAGAGAGAAGGGATCTTACCAGGTTAAAACGTTGCACTGTTCTTCCCAGCCTTTTATATATTCATACCTTCAGCACACATATACGCAAGACTCATTCACTTGTCATTGACACGAAGTCATGCAGATGGCTGTCATTTAAATAGTCTCTTTTATTTCCAAAATACAAGATATAAGAACTATACACGCTACAACTATAAGAAACTGTGTTTGGGACAATTACTGTCAAACCTAGAAATTCTTTTTAAAAAATTTTTAACAGTAGCCATATGAAAAAAAACTGCAGAATGGTGCCTGCACATCCATTAGATTCATGTCAGAGTTAAAATGAAAGCATATATCGCCCTCTGGAGGCTCCAGTGACTAAAAGAAAAAACCTTAACCTGTTGGTGACAGAAACCTATAGACAAATTAAGAAAAGTGTATTATATTTAATAATGCATTGAAAAAAATCATCCAAGAGACTCAAACAAGTAAAATATTAATGTTTTATTTGTCTTCAATCAGAATGATGAAGTGGCAATAACTCGTTTTTGTGTATGAGCTAGTAACTTTCAAGGAGGGTATATATTGGGTTTCCCACTGCTTAGAACAAGAAAGCAATTCATTTTGTCCATCGTCAACTTAGGTTACTGCAGTAAGACAGAGAGACATGTCAGTACATTTTTCTGTTAACATTTACATACAATTCTTTACAGCAGAAACACTGTGCTTAGCACTTGAAAAAAGATCCATCAAAAGTTGCATAAAAATATGATCAAGAAGCTTCTGCTCATATAAGTGGGAAAAGAAAAAAAAAAATCAGATATCTTATATCCTAACACTGTACATAAAACTTTAAAATATAAATAAATACTCAGGAAGCAACACATTCACATTGTTTCACAGCTTTTCAACAGCTGACTTTTTTGACAGTAACAGCACACTTCTATTTCTAAAACTAAAAGATTAAAAAAAATCATTCAATATTTCTATCCCAAATGCTGGCTGCATTACATTTCAGACTTTGTTTCCTTCACATCGCACACCCAAAGGTAATAACTAATTTTTGTTTAAAAACGTGAAACAGTACAGTGTCAAGTTGTCTGTGCCTACAGTACTTATACTGTCTCCTTTACAACAGAATGTGATCAATTTGCAACTTTTAAAATATGGTCTCCAAGTCTCCAAATTAAGTAGCTCAGTATTACATTGCACTCAGATCACAACTACATCAGGAGACTTATCAGGTCAGACTTTTCAAAGATACACAGAAGTGTTAAAATAATGCCTTTAAAAAGGTAGGTGTCTCAACTGTTGAACTTCCCTGGGATTTTAAAATTTGCTAATAGTACCTTGGCCAGATATGTGATAGCTCAAGCAGGCAAGCACTAGATTCTTCCTTACTTAAACATAACCTGCTATGTGCAACTACAGTAAACTTTTCCTCTTACAACATCAGAGAGCCTTTAAGCTTCAGTGCTGCAAAATATGTTACTTTAACATACTTCCTTGGTTTTCCCCTCAATATCTTAATGGCTCACTCTTATTTCCTCAATTCCAATTAATTTAGTCTTGGCTGGCATGGTGTGGTGGTGCAATTCTTACCCCTCCCCGCCCTTGTTGGGCTGCTTGGTGCCAGGTGTGATTCCATCCACATCTTCCCCGAGCCATACACCCATCTGTGGAGATAAGGACTGATAACGTTAAGGTGCCCCCTTAACGAGCCTGGCTCCTGCCCCTCCCAATGGCTCAGAAACGGTTATAACGGCCCATCATCTCCTGATGGCCTGGCACACCTGTGAGCAATAACAGAGTTGCACGTTGCAACTGCCGGAAGGCACCAGAAGGTATTTGACAAAAGTCAATTATCTTGGACCCTATAAATTGCGACGAGAGACACCCTTTGAGCTCCCCTGGATCACAGGGGGCCTGTGACCAGCATCTCCCCTGAGCTGGGAGCCTCTCAGGTACCAGAACCCTTAAGGTGTCATCTGCTCCAGACAGAAGGCCAGGGCCAAGTCCACTCACTTGAGTCTCAGTTATCACCTGTTGAGAAATGCCAAGGCACTGTATTTGCTCTAAACTTGAGAGGGAAATATTTTTTTGAGCTAGCTTCTCTTTCTCTGTTTATTGGGGTCTGTGTGGTTATGTATCCTTGTTCCTGTGTGTGTTTGTCCCTTTTATGTCCATTTTACTGAATCCAAACACCTTTGTTACTGTACATATATGTCTGGTTTGTGTATGAGCATGTATGTATATATGTATAAATTAAGGTACTGTTAAGTTAGAGTGAATCTTGTCATTTTAGAATCTGTGAATAAGTTGCTCTTCCTTCTGAATTATTTTGTATTGCTAAATTGTTGTTAGTTATTAACAAATCTAGATTTCTTACTAAATCATTACTTTGTCAATACTCTCATCTGCAGCACATGGCTTCAGAGAACAACTAATAAAAATAAAATATCTGCAACCATGATCTGTCTAAACTTTATTCCAATTTTCTCTAAACACCCAAGAGTTAAGCTTTTCTTTCATCCAGTGATAATAAAAAGGAAATATATGCCTGTTAGAAACAATAACCTTTTTCTGATTACTTCTGAAACTAAGCCAATGCAAATGCCACATTTCTGACAACTGTCCTAATTTCAAGCAATAATATAGAGAAAAACATACAACTTCATTGTATTTCCTTCTACTTACTGTTCTATTTTCCAGCACAAGAAGGGTCAGTCATAAATGACAGGATATTTGAATCATCACAAAATTCAAAATGTATCTCAATAATTCAGCATGTTATTATTTCAACAGAATGTAAATCCAAGTGGAATTAAAAATTAAAAAAAAAAACACAGAACTGCCATAGGAAAAAAGTAATTATGTAGAATTTCCTCTTCTTAAGTAAAGCTAATCCATTTTTCTTCATTCCTTTATTTCTTTTTATCTCCTGTGGATTTCTTGTTGGTCTTTTTTTTTTTTTTTTTTTGTTCTGTATCTTTTGTAAGCATTCCTGGAAAATATAGTTCCATAGATAATCAAATAGTCTTAGACCAGAAGCATATCTTGAGCCCCAAAATACATGTCAGTGTTTTGACACCCAAGATCCATGTACCGGCTCAGGACTACAGATCACATCAGATCATGCCACCAATGCAATCAACACAAATATGCAGAAAGACAGTTTGATACTAGGTAATCAATCATTCCATGAGCGCAAAATCAGAAGTGCAACTCTTGTGGGTGCAGAGAGAGGCATAGCTGCAAACCTTTATAAAGTGTCTTATCAAAAATACCAAGAGCCAGAAAAAAATCTGTTCTCTAAGTCTACCATGCTGTTCTTCCCCTCTTCTTTAAAAACAGATATTAGCTATATCAAAGTTTTGGATCCAAACAGAGTTGTGTTTTACTGTGATTTTAATAGTGCATCTCTTCCTCAGAGATCTCAAGTTACATTTGGTCCATATTTCAGTACCCAAGTATAAACACGTAATTTATTCCTTGCAGACTCCTAGCCAGCATTTTTACTGATATGGATACTTGCTTATGGAGCCATTCTGCATCCTTTTCCAAGCTATCTTTGAAAGCCAAAATCTAAAAGAGCAAATTCAGTGAAGTGAAAAATACCATTGCTGTACAAACAGAAGCTGTGTATTTTTCCAACAAACACTAAAGGCTCAATGTATTATTGCAGGGATGCATACACATATTTCTTTGCTGATGCATTTCAAAGAACTGATGTAAAATGTTGCTGAGATACACATATGCATTTTGATTTAGTGGAAGGACTGGATCCTTATCAGAGGATGACATCATAAACTCTGAAAACTGAAGACTTAAGCAACCCTGATGAAAAGCAGGAATCGGGTTCATCCGAAACCATCAATGTGAATAAATATAAATTTATTTGGTATCCATATTGAGATTCAAGTTACTAACTCTGGTCATGGTCAGGAGAAAACAATGGATTTTAGACATGATGTCATGTGAATTCTCATAAGTTCTTGGAGTATTCCCCAACAAGTGGACATTACTTATGGAAGGTGTCATGGTCTGAACTCAGCCGGTAGCCAATCAGCACGTGGCCTATAGTTTACACACACACACACACACACACACAGTGAAATACAGGAGGGACTTAAAAAAAAAAAAAAAAAAAAAGAAAATAGTAACAAAACAACAGTAACAACAGTAAATTCCAATAGGTAATATAGAGCAGTTGCTCACCGACTGGCAACCGGTATACACAGCCTGCCCCCAGCAGCAATCCCAACCACACCACAAATCCTGCTGCACCAACCAGGAAACCAAAACAGGCCATGGAAGAGCACGCATCCACCTATTTACTGAGCGTGAAGTCACATGATATGGAATACTCCAATTACCAACCCTGGCCTGGCCTTCTAGCTGTGCTTCCTCTCATCCCAAGGAAAGTTATCTCTATCCTGGACAAAACCAGGACAGACGGAAACTTTTGGATGAGCAATCCTCTTCCTATAGTATGTAACCACCTTTTGGTACAAAATATTTACCTGACTAAAATAATGATATTTATTTCTTTGTGAATCCAAACTGAGTGGGAAGCAATAGCCAGATTAGTGTGAAACTGGATTTTAGAGATGGAAGGGAGATGGAAAAAAGTCACTGAGTCTAAATGACTGGCTGCTTGTAGAGCTCTGCCTTGCACTGTACGTGGCCTTTACCTGACCAGATTTCAAGCACCTTATTTCTTCAGCAGCAGCTGAAGCTGATGCACCCTCACTTGACTTTGTTTCCTTGGAAAAATGCCAAAAGCATAAAAGTGCATCAGATAAAAACACTTATAGACAAGCTACATTTTCAACTTTAAAATTCTTCTCAATCTAGTTAGTTTTCCAAAAATGTAACAGAACAAGAACTTTTCATAGGCAACAAATAAGGAAAGAATGAGCTGGGAATATCAATTATGCCTACTCCTGGTAGAAAGGAGAACCTTTCTCCAACAGTCTTGGGTAACTCCTAACAAACAGTCAGTTACCAATTACAGGCTAACATTTAGTCAAGAATTTCTGAAAATACAGTCTTTAAAGTCTTTGCTTGTGAAATGGGAACAACCAACACAATTTTTTGTTTGGAAGTTTATAAAATGTATGTATTCAGCTCATCGCAGAAAAGTACAGTATCAACAGTATAAGAAACTCAATAGAAAATTACATCTACCTTTGTTTGATTTAGTTTTGAAAAAAGTCATAATGACCTTACAAAGACTATAATTTGGGTTTACTGCTGTTCTCAAAGCTAGCAAAGGGGAGAGGATGAAATGGCTGTGTATGAATTGACATTACAAGTGCATTGCAGTTTTATGTTCCAGAAAATACTCCAAAGGAAAGATGTAGAGATAACTGAAAGGGGATAATGATATCAGTAAGTTTCCCTGAATAATATTATTGGTAAAAATACATCCAGGAATATCTTCTTATTAAGTAATTGTTATTTGAATCTCAGCCAGCCACTAGCATTAATTCTGCCTACTCAGTATCCATAAGATAGTCCTAGAGACTGTAGATCAGCAATTACTGAAATGTGGTGCTGAATAATTTGTCCCTGTTTTGCCTCTAGAATCAACAGGCATGCTTCTGGTTTATGCACTGTTATCCCTTGCTGTGGTTTCCAGTTGCTTTAAGAGAAGCCACAAACGTCCAAGGCCCTTCTCTCCTATAAGAAAGGATTTCAAAACAGATCGGGGGGGGAACCAAAAAAAAAAACCAAAAAAAAAAAACCACACCACTTTGTTTTTGTAGCTTAAATGGCAGTGGAATATTATTTTTAAACCCAAATATTGAGTCCATTTAAATAAAAATAAATTACTAAATAATTCAAATTCTACTCTTTGACATTTGCAATATCAGTGCACACCATTCTCTCTCCACTGTGTATCCATCGTTGATTTAAACTCTAATTCTGCACCACCTTGCATTAAATCATCTTCAATACCCTGAGCTTTCAGAGAGAATTCAAGGTACAAATATGTTAAAAGCCTAGTGTGACTGTACTCCTGAAAGTACTGTCCAAATCCTTTATTGTTCCCCTACTAGGGAAAAACTTTTCTTTCATGAACTGTGATTTATATTTGTTTAATATATTTGTAATGATGATGAAAGAATAACCAATCTGATGCTCTTCTTTTTCACAACTCTATAGAAAAAGGATAATGACTCTGGACACAAAAAATTACAGTAGGGTGTTGACAGCAGGCTCATAGGATGTTCCAGCCTCTACTAATTTGGACAGTTTCAAAATTAACATGGATTTTAATGTTTCAAAGATAATGGAAAATATAAAAATATAGGTACACATTATGAATAAATATAAATTGAGAACAGTATGTTCTTTATTTCATTGATTTTTTTCCAACTGATCTATATCCAGTTCTATGGTTTGAACTGGAGGTCTGGAAATGGAACTGGAAAATAAGCAGAATTAAGATGGAGCTCAATCTTCATCAGTGGAAATGGTTCAAATGGACGAGAGAAAAGGGAAGAAAGTTAATACACAGGACAAGGGAGTTATCAGTGGTCAGAACGGTAAAGACCAGTATGCAGGAATTTTCTATTCCCTTCTGTCACATGCAACCTATGCCAGATTGAACAAGTTCCTTAACCTTTGAGTGCCTCTGTCACCACCCTATGAGAAGCTGCAATAATGTCAGCCAACTCACTTTCCATTCAAGTCTGAAAAGCAAAGGTCCTACCTAGAAGAAGCCAACAAAAGAGAAAACAGATGGAAGGCTAGCAGTAAAATTGCCAGTTAGGAACAATAAGATAAAAATTAATGAAGATTATTTCCTATACAGAAAGAATATTAGGTAATAAATTAATGGAGGATTAATGCAACAACATTAGACAACTCTGCAAGGAAAAATATTCTTTTTGAGCCATTCTCCATTCAGAACATATGTCTGCATTAAATTGCTTTAATTGCAATAAGAATCTTTAATAAAATAAGCATCATATCAATGATACTGAGGTGCCAAAAGGTTTTGACCTCTAAAATCCTGACCTAGCAAAGTATTTCTGTACTTCTTCTGCATTAAACAAGTAATCTTATGGACTCTACTGGACCTACTAACACTTTATTGGAGCAGATATACGGAATTCAAAACTTGAAATTTTTTTTTTTTTAAATAAAGCATACCAGATTTCAACATTAGACAAAAGATGGTGCTAAGCACAACTCCTAAGTCCCTGGAGACTAGGGAACCCCAGCCTAAAAAAAACAAATCTAAAAGCAGAGATATCAAGACATATTTTAACTTCAGAATATATTCAGAATATATAATGGTACATTTGGTGATGGTTTTTTCTGTTTCATTAAAAAGAAGGAGTTTTTTTGTTGGGTTTTGAGGGGTTTTTTTGAGGGTAAGAAGTTGTTTTGTTACATTACAAGATTTCTATGGTCAAAATCACTGTACACAAAAGGAATTCTGAAGTTTGTTTGAAAGCCTGAACTTTTCAAGCCTTCTTATGCTTGCTTGAGTGACAGAATGATATTATGGTGAAGGTTGCACAGTGACTCTTTGATCTTAAAGCTTGTAAAGGCCGCCTCACATATGCGTGTTCTAATATTCACAGATAATCTGACTTGAACTTCAAGGCTATAAGACCTTGGATCAGTGATTTGCAATTCAAGTGCCTCAGAAAAAAAAAAAAAATCAGCTTAGATTTATTAAGCGGTGTTGTAAAGCTATTACAAGCAAATTTTTTTAAGCAGCTTTGAAAGTTCTGTTCAGAAACTTTGCCAACATAAATACATACAGAAGGTCACCAATATCACTGTGGGCTCCACTGGGTCTTCTTTTCCCTCCATAAGAAAATCACTCATGTTTTTAAGGGAGAGTTAAACAAAATAATAAAACATTTAAGAAAGTAACCTAAGAAAATAGGACAGAAGAATTTACTCTTCCAGCTGTTACTCTTCCAGCTGCATCCTTTAGTTCTGCCCCTTTATTGCTACATGGGTTTTTTAATATAGTACAACTTCGGAACCCTCAGGCAAGGATTGTCATTATGCAGTGTGCTGTGGAGAGAAATAAAATGAAAAACAGTGTTAAAAACTTAAACTACAAAGACGAGGTACTAACACTAAATTCTGAACGTAATGCAAATTGTAAAGAGACAACCTCAAATATCTGTGTAAATCCATCTTGCTCAGAAACCCAGATTGACTAACAAGAGTTCTTCCAGGGCTTGACCAGTCCAGCCTGCCGTCAAATGTCCTCAGTGGAAAGTGACTGCAGTGTGGGGACAAGACTGCACCAAGTCACAGAAACAGTGCACTGCTCTGAAGAAAATGGAAATGGCTGAGTCTACAATTTGTGCTCTGTACAAATCAAGTTATGCCAAAGTTCACTCAAGCTGAAGTATTATTCTGTTTCTTCTCCCCTTTTCCATCTCTTTTCTCTGTCTCCTTTGGCCTTCTTCACATGTTATATTGTTACCCATTCTTAATCACTACATGAAATAATGATCCCACTTCATCAGTTTGCATTTAATCACTGTTCCCTCTTTATTTTAAAATTTGGAGTTTGCATCAGCAGTTTTCTTAATTACTGTCACAGGTGTGAGATTATACATGCCGATTTCTTGCTATTTAAATTTATGTTTCCTAAAGAGCAGCAGCATACATATTGGAACATTGTACTTGAAAGTACATAATGGAATACAGAAAACAGTACTCAGTACACACAAAAAAATGACAAATTATCACTATTAGGATTCTTTATTTTCATTTTCTTAAATGCTCATAGTAACAGTGCACTGGACGTAACATTCTTCCAAAGGATATTGTTAAGCAAATCAAAAGAACTTCTTGTGGTGATCAGTTTAAAGAACCCTATAACCCTTAGGATCATGTGTAAAACAATTTAAGACACTTCTGAGACACCAAATAGTAGCCTACTGTTGCATCCTTCAGTGTAATCAAGACTGGGACAATGAATGCTAGGAGTGGAAGAGATATAATAAAGATTTCATAACTAAATAATTCCTATGTTTCAATAACAGAGAATTAATCAGAAATGAAAGCCTCACAAATAACAGGATATACCAAAAACTAATATAATGAACCATAGGATAAAACTAGGGTTTGGATTAAAATCAGATTATAAAGAGACTTTACAGTAAAAGATTATTATATTGCTCCCTATTACACAAAGTACATCAATAAATAAGCTGCTTTAAGTTTTTAAAGGTAAAAATCGTGTGTATCTTTATCTAGTTTTCTTGAATAGCTGTATGTGGCTTTAATTCTTTCTGAGAAACAACATCATCTTGTGATCTGCATTTTTCCAAGCAGGAAATCAACCTGGACCTCAAACACACTCCAGCACATTAATCCAGAGGTTCAGCCCTGAAACTTGACCTAGTGTCCCACACCTTGCTGGAGTGGAACTGGGGAGCCAATTTCTCTGCCAGACATCTAGGAAAGCTAGTCCTCAGAAGAGACTTTGAGGTTCACTATGTCACAAAAAGTATCATACAGTTTAAAAAATCTGTTTAATTAATGGAAATACATCCACATTTGAATTCATGAAAGAACTATGTATTTTCTATACATTTGCTCTAAGGAGACCACCTACAACAAAAACTTTAAGCAGTAAGCAATTTTTGCAAAGGAATATATTATATGTATGACCACATGACAGAAAATTATGTAAGTGCATTATAATATGTAGAAGTAGACTTTAAATTGTGTTCTCTAAAATTACTATGCTCTTCCATCATTGTAGTTTTACAGTTTTTATATAATCTCATAGATGTTGGGTACACCTGTAATTTTCCTTTTTCCTTTTTTTTTTTTTTCCTTTCTAACTAGTTTCCTTAATTTTATTACTTCACTGTCTATCGATTCCAAATGATAGATGCTGTTATTTTGTACTCTATTTTCTCTTCTTTTTGTTTCCTTCAGCTGTTTGGCCTGTCATTTAAAATTACAATCTCTGTAGAGTATGGACTAAAGATCAGACCCAAACATGATAAATCTTCACCTTTAACTGAATTTACAACACTATGGAAACACATTAGATAGACAGACAGACAGACAGACAGACAGACAGACAGACCGATAGATAGATAGATAGATAGATAGATAGATAGATAGATAGATAGATAGATAGATAGATAGATGATAGATAGATAGATAGATAGATAGATAGATAGATAGATAGATAGATAGATAGATAAAAGGGATGCTACAATTAACAACCACAAATCTACAAACTATGATATCGGTAAGAGTGCCATGTGGAATAAAATACAGAATTGTACCATATGTTCAGAAGGTAAACCCCTGCTTTAAATTCCTTCTCATTCCATTCAGAAATTCATGGACTCAAGTCAATTAATTTTACTTACTCTTCATGTCACAATAGGAAACCAAGTTTTGCCCTTTTAATAGAGACATTTCTAATGAACATGTCAGCTGTTCTCCAAGTCTCTCTCCTGCAAGGCATCTTAAAAAGATTGCACATTTTTACTCTGTAAAAAACACTTGAAAGATTTATATGTAACTACTTTGTGAGTGGAGGTGAAACTAAAGTTCAAATGTAAATAAGTGTTTTGTACCTATGGAGACTACTAAGTGTTTCTTTACACTAATTGTTGTATTTTAAAAGTTTATTTTTTCTGTATGACAAATAGCTAACCATAAAAATTAAATTCTACTATTATACAATAAAATTATTTTTAAATAAAATTACAAAGTAAAAATTATATACATCAATACGTATACCATTTATATGCATTCCTATATGTGTTTTATGCAACAGAAATTTATAACACATGTATTAGAGCTGTTCTTTGTAATTAATGTGTTTAAGAGTAGGTCACTTTAGACACATGGTAATTATTTTACTTTAGGGTTGTATCCTGTCTATTTGCTAAGCAAACCAGTGTATAGCAACATGCAGGAAGAAATTTTAAAAAATTTGTAAAATATACCAAGTCCATAGCTAGCTGCTTGAAAAAAGATATGAGCTCCACTCCAGATGCAATAGAAAAAAATATACAATACAAACCACTATGTGTGTTATGTTACCCATATCTACATTTTGAGTTATACCTTCCTGTCTTTACATTTTGTTAAAAAATTGGCATCTAACTTGAGTGGGAATATTTATAGATTAGTTTCCCTATATGCCAATTAAGAGAAATAAGTTTCTCCAGATGCTTATTAATGTAGGTATATATGTTCTGATGCTAATGTTTGGAAGCATGAAATCCCAAGAACCTTTTATGACGTTTAGTTTTGCAACTCAATTCCAACTTAGCTAAAGCAAATTCTAGGTACCTCTTTGGTAAATGCAGGCAACTGCCGGCTTTTCTCCTATTGCTCATAAGGCAATATGTTACAAAACAGACAATGCAGTCAGTGAATAGATAGCAGAACTACTCTGATTTCTCTGTTTCTGTATCTTTCATTCCTCTATATTTTTTATTTTGCAGAAAGGTGTAAAAAAAATTAAAGATATAGAGGTTTGAATTTTGTGTGCAAGGAGAAGTGACATATGAAAGTAAAGAATGAAATGGCAAACCTGATTGCTTATTCAGTTAGTATAGTGTTAGCTGATTTATGTTTCCTCCTTAAAGTGTTTCCTTCTTTCTCTGTTAAGTGATAAACTTTAACAAAAGATAGTGCTGTGAAATAACAAAGTTTAACATACTATGATACTTCCTAACTGAATATAAACTCTGACAAAATTATTTAAGATTTTTTATATTGGAGGCTAAATGTGATAATCTTCTAATAATTAACATAATAAAAGAAGACTTACAAGACATTAAGGACATGCATTATTAGGGGAAGATACATAGTTTACATGTCTTGGCAAAGTGTGAAGGTTGTATATGAAGCAAAGTTACCTAAAATGTGTGTGTAACCGATGTCCACAACTGTTTTATCCCATATATTTACAATCTGAGTTTTTTAACTGACCATTCATGTTTTTCCAACTCACATAATTTAATGTATGTTTAATTTTTATCTTTGAAGATAATCTCTGTTTATTAGGTGTGAAAAATTATTAGAGTTCTGAATACTGCACGGTGCTAACATATTTTAATATATGAAGTATCATTATCCCTATTTTATAAGAACTAAGACTGAGAGGATAAGAGCCAGATCTAAAAAAAAAAAAAAAAAAAAAAAAAAAAAAAAAAAAAAAAAAAAAACACACACTTCTGGATCTTAAATTCACCTGTAAATCTCCACTTCCACATAGCTCCAGCTATCTAAAGAACTGATAAACTCCATAGTACCTTAGTGTTTACTTTGGGAGTTTCAGGTATTTAATGTTGTCTCTGTGAGCAGCATCTAGTCCATCTCCATAAGTATCTAGCTCCCATAACCAGAAACTATAAACTAGGCTATGGATCAATGATTTGCAAACAATGGAGTCTCCAAGGCTTGGCAAGTTACTGGTCATTAACCAAGACACATGAGCTATCATTTTGCAGACCACTGAAATTGCAACAGAAAACAATTTAAGACACTTCACTGTGTGAAGGGCATGTGTACAGACTCTCAGACAGCGCTAACAACTCATCAACTAGGTGTCAGGTCTGCTTCATGTTTTTGTCTAATACAAGATTTAAAGAACTGTAACAAGAAAGAACAATCAATCTATTCTAAATTGAGAACACTAGAATTCAAACCTCTTTGAACATGACAAATGACTACCAACAACTGTTTATCTGTAATCATTAAGTATTTCTAAAACACATGAAAATGAAATAAGATTTAGGTAGGACTGGCATAGTCTTATTTTGTGAAAAGTGTGATATATTTTAGCCTCCATTTTGAGTATATACTTGATTATAACCTTCAGAACAACTTTTAACCAGCATTTGCACTCTACCTTCATCGTTAAGTGTCTGGCTTTTAATAAAGGAAAAATAACTTTGAATGTACCCTGCTCAACTGAAAGCCTAAAGGATGATTGTGTTTCCACATTTTTTTCTGTCTAAACTGGTGAAATATCCATAGATGAGTTACAAGAGGAAGAAAGGCAGAGAAAAAACTCATTTTACACATATCCTGGATCTAAGATTCAAAGAGGCTAAGTGGTGTTGCTAAAAGACAGAGTACATAGGTTTTGACTGTTTTCACTGTGCCAGAAGGGTAATCGTGGATGTGGGCATGACTGCCTGCAAGGCATTTGTTTCCAGAAAGAAGTTTCTGTATTCTTTATATGATCTACCGCATTTTCAAGGGCAGGTGTGTAACAGACTGCTAACAAGAGCAGAGCTCTGCAAAAAGTGTGCATGATGTATTGGACATGCTTAGGAAGAGTCAGTATTAATCCTGAGCAGGTAGCATGGTTTTTCATATGCTGAAGAAGAAATACTAATTAAGGAAAATAAACTCCTTGTTGTTCCTAGAAGGATGTAACTTGAAGGGATTGTCCAGACTGCATTAAACTCAGTAGGTCTGGAAGAAAAAATCGGATCCATCACCTCAGTGGAATGATCACCTACAAAAGGAAAATAAACAGGAGAATGTGTCTGTGTAGGGTTACTATGGGTTCCCTTTGTATTCAGCATTTCAGTACAATAGTATTAAACTTCCACTGACTCAGAAAAACATCCAGTGCTTTCCAAACCTCTCTTCAAATTGTCTGTCTATCCCATCCCTTTTCAATAACATTATATTGAATCAGTGGTGCAGCATTAGCAACACTGGTGCCATAAGCTGCATTATTTTCCGATCAGTTTTTATGCTGATAATGTGCAATGACTACAGCTGAAATTTCTGTACTCACAGCTCTCAATATTGGGTGCATTTAGTCAAAGGTGCTTTCTCCTGCACAATAGGGTGTAGATTATAGTGAGAGGGTTTTAATCCCATCCCATCCCATCCCATCCCATCCCATCCCATCCCATCCCATCCCATCCCATCCCATCCCATCCCATCCCTTGTTGTTCATGGCAAGGAGTGTTCTTGTCACACTACACCCATCTTCTTGGCCAGCTACACATCTTCCCATGAAGACTGAAATCAGATGTACTGATGTGGCAGTTGTAGAAGGTATATGAAATATAGACTAGTATACCCCAAAAAAATCAACAATGCCATACTCTAAAAGGCAATGGATTTCTGATGGGCCTATCTCCACTCTTGCATGTAAACTCCCATGAAATTTCATGGTGAAATGTGAATATTTGAGGATTTTTGATTAGGTTTGAAAATGTATATATGATAATACTTCTTCTAAAATAACCATGCCGTTAAAATATCCCATGGGTCCTGGATACTTTATTAAGTTAGTTAAGAACTGTGGCTCTGTACTGCAAAACCCTCTCCTTATGTGAAGACTAAAGATTATTTTCTAAAGAATAGTAATATCTTGGCCTTCTGAAACACACACTTTCATGCTGAAATATTTATCAGATGTCAAAATATTAAAAGTCAAAAGCTGCCCACCACTCATCCATACCCAGAGATTCCTACACTGAATCAGCTTCAGCACTCTGAGTAGTATATGGCTATAAGTGAATACCAATTTAAATGTAGTGGCAGTGATTTATGTTTTCCCATCCAAAACCTTATTATTTATTTAAGCATATCTTAGGATCTAGGACTACTACTGAAATTGTTTTGGTTGCATTGATTGTCCTTACACTGAGTACTTCTTATCTATCCAACTCGTTGTTCTGTAATTAGCCACTCATCATGAGAAATGACGCACTTCAATTTAATTAGCTTTGAAAAACATCTGCATTAATCTGCTAATATTTTTCATGCAGAATGCCCGCACAGTCTCATAGATATGTTACAAAGATATGCTTTTACCTTTTACTTTGTTTCTTTGTTTGTTTTCTTCATCACAAGGCTGGCACAGAGTCACAGCTGTTAACAGGTATTATTCACTGAAAAAGGGATTTGTTTAATTATTTAATGTCTTCCCAATTTAAGAAACCCATATTAATTATTTAATTAGCAGTCTGCTATAATTAATTGAATGCTCACAAATCAATTAAAAGCTGCTTACCTTTTGTTAATTCAGTAACTTCAAAGGACCCTTTTGAGAAAAGCCAAAATTTACATAGTATAGAAAATCCCATCCTTACTTCAAAAGCCATGCTGGAAACACAGTAGTGTGTCCCAGGCATTGCACTAGCATTCTGCATAGCACAGCAGACAGCTTTCTAGCACTCTGAATTCACGAGTTCTCCTTTGTGAAACCAGTAATCAGCAAATTCACTTGGCATTCAGGCAGATGTTCTCTGCTCTTCCATGTTTATGCCATGATAAATACTCCCACTGAAGAACAGAGAGGACTCCAGCAATGACAACTTATTGATGTACCGTGGATTAACATTTCAAACTTTCAGCTTTTCTGTGTGCATTTGAATACAGATGGTTTTCAGCAAGCACCTGACCCAACAAGATTAAAAGCCAGCCAGGAGCAATATGGAGCAATTCTGCAGCAAGATGGCTCCTACTTCTCTGAACTCAGAGTTGACCTACTCTCTGGCCCTGCATCATGCAATCTTTAAAAGCCCAGACCAGCCATGTCACTAAAAAAATAAGAGAAAAACAGGATTCTGTATCAGAAGGGCTTTTTAAAGACTGTACATAAAATCTCTTTCCACTATTTAGGGTTTCACTAACTGAGTCAGTAAAGAAAGCATTCATACATAACCATTCCCAAGTCTATTGTAAATCTGTATTTTTCCCATGAGCTGCCCGGGAAAGAGAACACAGGACTTGCCAAGCCTGCTAATCTGCTTGCTGGTGTATCCTGCAAACAAGGAAAGGTGCCTTGGGACCTATTTGGCAACAAACCTTTTCTTTTGAGTTTAGTGGGATTGACACTTAGAAAATATTTGGCCAGTGAATTTAAGCTTTATTCTGGAGAGAAATGAACTGAAGATACAAAATTAAAAGTGGCTGCTTTCATAAATATTGATTAATCACCACTGTTGAGAAAGGTCCAGGATAAGGTAAAATACTAAGCAATATTTTTCATAAAAACGAATTGGCTGAGTGTAACCATAGGCTTGATCCCATGGATTTCTGCATTTGAGCTCCTATGGGATCAGTAAAAGGAGAGGACAATCACATTTCTTGAGCACTGCTATAACAGGTGGAGAAAACAATGATCTATGTAACAAAACGGTGTACTTCCTAACACGGGAATTTTGTGACATTTGGTATAAAGTCACTATGATAGGCACTAGCTAAGGAAATGTAATCTACAGGTATAAACTCGTATAACCATCCTGAACCTGATTCTAGACCAGCACTTTACTCCAGTCTCATCATACTTACAACTGTTCTGATATCTAGGGAGAACAGTCTCAAGCATTTCTTCCCATCAGTCCTTATCTGGTAGGAGTTTCATTGAATGGATTGATGTATCAGTTTCTCCTAAAAATAAATAAATAAATAGGCTATCGTTCAGCTAAAACTGGGACTCTTTGATAGGAAGAATTATGCTGAATGCTGTTGCTTAAGGTTCACACAGCAGCCAATATATTAAAACAGCAGCACAACAAATTGCTTTTCCCCTCCATGTTTCTTTTGATTTTGATGTCTGTGAGAGGGTATTGTGATGGAAGAGTAAATATCTCCTGTCAAACTCAAAGGATTCCTTTAGCTCCTCAGTGCACCACTTCTACTTAAAGCAATGTGAAGGAGGGATATACAAGCTAGAAACACACTGTTTATACACAGAACAGGTTCTAAAATGTGTGGTTCAGTAATTTGTTACAACTCTACAAGAAAAATGTGTTGCTTCTGCTCTCAGGACAGTATGTCAGTCTAGAACTTATTTCCACCTGGATACTGGACTTAGGCCAAACATTATGGAAAGTTATCACAACCCTTAAACAAAAGCAGATGCAAAAAATCTGAAGTGAGATATACTGCTGGTTATAGATGTTAGTGTGTGAGAGAAGAAAAAACAGCAAAAGCAGTATAGAGTTAGAAGAATGAGGGACAGTGTTAGGAAAGCATGCCAAGAGGATAATCACAGAATCACAGAATTGTCTAGGTTGGAAAAGACCTTGAAAATCATCCAGTCAAACTGAACAGTTCCCAGCTACACCATATCCCTCAGCACTATGTTGACCGACTCTTAAACACCTCCAGGGATGGAGACTCCACCACCTCCATGGGCAGCCCATTCCAACACCCAACAACCTGTTCTGTAAAGAAATGCTTCCTAATATCTAGTCTGAACTTTCCTTGGTGCAGCTTGAGGCCATTCGCTCTTGTCCTATTGCTTGTTACTTGGTTAAAGAGACTCATCCCCAGCTCTCTGCACCCTCCTGTCAGGTAGCTGTAGAGGGCGATGAGGTCTCCCCTCAGCCTCCTCTTCTCCAGACTAAACATCCCCAGTTCCCTCAGCCGCTCCCCGTATGACCTGTGCTCCAGACCCTGCACCAGCTTCGTTGCCCTTCTCTGGAAACTCTGGAGTAATTCAATGTACTTTTTGTAGTGAGGGGCCCAAAACTGAACACGGGAATCAAGGGGCGGCCTCCCCAGTGCCGAGTACAGGGGTCAGATCCCTTCCCTGTCCCTGCTGGCCACGCTACTGCTGACACAAGCAAAAAAGAGCTAGGAAGAGGGGCCAAAAGCCTGATATTTTATTCTTACTTGGGTTTAAGGAAACACACCCTTTCTATTTGAATAAATGATATTGTGAAAAATACTAACATCAATTTATCCTCCCAACAGAGCCATCCTCATGTAACCTTAAAGGACCTGCTGATACATTGAACATGGCCCACCATATCACAGATTTTCAGATTTAATGAAAGGTGTTTAGCTTTTTGTCCCTAATGCTTCTTGGGCTTTTTTGTTTTTCTAACAATCATAAACTTCCAGACCACATTTATTTTAGACCAGTTTTCTTCTGCTGTTACCCTTTCACCACTAAAGCTCTCCTTCCTCTTCTGTGCTTACCTTCTGACATATTTATGTGTATCCGTCATATCCCTCTCAATCTTTAATTTACAATACTATACAAACCAAGCTCTTTAAATCTTCTGTCACGAGCAAGCTCTCCATTCCCCTTATCTTTATTGTAGTCCTTCTCAGGTAATGTTCCAGTCTGAAATCCATCTTTCCTGAATGTGACCTGAACTGTATGCAGTTCGCCAGATTTAAGTCTCACCAATGCCCTATACAAAACATTTACTTTTTTTCATCTCTTCAAGAACTAACTTTCCTGATTCATTCCCAGGGTGCGTTACAGGTTTTACAGTCTTATCACACTGACAGAGAAGAGTCTGTACTAGCTAGTCACTCAAGTTGTTCTCCGCAGCCATCTTTTCTAACTCATCACATTACAGCTGAAATAACTGTGATTAGATTATCAGCATATAATTTTGCACTGTTGTATTTTAAACCTTAGCTACTTATGCGACTCTTCCTCATCTAGTTCTTTTTCCTACTGCTTCGCTGTACTGCTGATTCTTCCCAGTTTTGTAATCAGAAAATGTCAGTTTTCCTGTTTTTCCTAAGATGATTGATGAAAACATTGGACTAGATCTGCCTAAACACCAGTCCATGAAAAATTTCGCATTTCACTTCTTACCTATTTATTTTTTCAGTTTTGAAGTTACTCATGTTCTTTTCCTTTCCATTTTCTTTCATGATATTTCTACAATTTTCCATCTTTATTAACAGTTTTCCATATGGAATCACATATGTTCGTAAAGTACAGCTAGAAAAGATCTACCATGTTTCCTGTGCCTTGAATTATATACTAATGAATTGTGGGGCAGTCAGCCTGGTTTTAGTAAATTCATGTTGCATCTTAAATCTCTTTATCAAAATTCTGTGTCTGGAATGATAATTTCCTTCAACATTTATTGTCAAGTGTTGCTACTACTGATGACATGCTATCAGCTTTGTAGATATCCAGATGATTCCCTCCCCAGTCTCTTAAATACAACCACTGTGTTTGGTAACATATGCTACCATTCTCTCCTGTGAAAAAATAATCACCCTTATTGAAAATAAATCTAACTTTGACATACCATCCTCAATTTCTATCCCATTCTTGGTGCATAATCACCTCCTTTCTTTTTTATTTGTTTACTTTTTGTTTCTGGAGTTAAAGAACCTTTTGCTACTAGTTTTAATAATTTGCAAGGTTTAATTCCATTGACCTGTCCTTGACAGCTTCCTATTTTAGGGCTTATCCCTATGTTTCTGATCTCTAAGTAATGTTTTTTGGTGATGAATATTGTCTTTTTCTATTTCATCATCTTATATGCTTCTTGAAAAGGCATTAGCAAGATTTTAGCAAGTCCTTTCCTACAGCCTTTTTGGTGCATTTTTTCTGTGGAATACAGATTCCTGAGAGTTTCAACACTTAATCTTACAGAATTCCAATGTTTTTTCCTTCCCAATTCCAAAATTTCTAGTCTAATGCACTTTTTCCAACTAGTTCCTTTATCTCAGAAATGTTTTAGAGTATTTTCACTGTTTCCCTACCATTTCATTTAAATTGAATCCATCTGTTATGATTTCATCTAAACCTGTTATCCAAAGCTCATTCTTCTCTAACACCCTAATTTCATACCAAAAGCTGAACCTGGAGTAATAACACTTTTTAGTGGTTCAGCAATTGCTTGGTGAAGAAGGTTGATAACAATCTCATCCAGGAATTTCAAATGCCACCGGTATCAAAGTAATATGTTCTTTCAAACATCTTTTTGGGAAGAAATAACATTAATGTAACAATCAGTAACAATTATTCCTATCATCAGCAATATGTCACTCTGAGATCTACAGCATTACAAAATATTATTACCATAAACAGTCTTGTCATCTTTCCACAATCTTGACCAAAACCAGTTATTTCTTCTACTCTGTCTATATTCATTTCATTACAGTCTATTGAAACACAAACTTCCAACAAGTCTTATCACATGAAACACACCCTAGTGCTCTCTTTCCTGGCACCTACTTCAGTGCATGTGTTCCTGCCATCATTACTGTATCACCATACTTTAGTTCTACTTAGAATGACACTATCAACTGTAGTGTGCCTGAGTGCTGGCATCTGTATACAAATATTTCTGTTGTTTCTTATTTTATCAGCTCTTTAAACAGCCATATCATACACTTCACTGTTGATAGCAGCACACATACTGTCTTTTTCCTTCTTCTGGGAAGTGTTATTGATGTCAAGTGCTTGTTCAGTAGATTCTTCTCATGACAAGTATTGAAACAAATCAATCGTAGTAATATCTCATGATTTGTCAGCCTAAAATCCCAGGTGACTACAGTCAGCTCTGAGGCCCATCATTTAGGAAGAGTGCTTTCTTCAAGAATGTCTCCAACAGCTCAACAGCCCAATCCTCCTTACAGCAATATGATAAAAACAACTTGAGTATTGAAATAATAAATAAAGGATTATCAATCAGTGCTTTAAAAGACAGCCCCAGCTGTGCTGTGAGTTGCTTTAAAAGTCAAATTCTGAAGATATTCTGCACTTCTAGTTCAGAAACTGGAATGCTGTGGGTTCACACATAGATCTTTCACTTCAGCCAACCTGAAATAATATTTTTCATTTGTGTTTTTTTTTTATTTTGCTAAATCTTTTTCTGTTGAACAGCAGAGTAGGATAGAATGTATACCTTTGCTATATAGTAGAAAGATATATAGAGAAAGAGATTGATATGTAGATATAGATATATGCCATATAACATAGAAGTTTGCCTACACCAGCAAATTCTCCATATACTCCATATCTGCTTATTACCATTTACTGTAAGGATGTCTGCAAGGACTGATACTGAGGCCATACTGGGACAAAAATTATATAAGCTAATCATTTTTTGTATACTTCAGAGTGAACATTTATGGATATCACTCAAGGCTTATGTAATTGACTATGGATTTTGGTGTGTCTCATTAGTCTTTATAAACACTACATAAATCACCATACACTTTGTCTTTATATTTTTGGCATTTTAAAATATGGTTTTGCTTAGTAAAACTAAAGATCTCAAAGAACAGAATCTGTGTAAAGAAGAAAATAAGTGTAGATAGTCAGTGGTAAAAGACATATGCCTCTGCATAATTCTAACAGGTATAAAATGAAACTAACAGTAAGTGAACTCTATATAATAAGTAAATACATATACGTATATATTCACATAAATAGGTATTAATTTGATTTCCTAAAACTTTTAACCAATTATTCAGAAAAAGACACTAAGCTTAAAGTATTTAGTAGGAAAAGAATGCATCCATGTACAGACGTTCTGCTTTGTTCTTGACCTTCCTGAGGTATCAAAGATATTCAAGAAACTGAAAAGTACAATAGAGAGAAAACCAACCATCAATTCCAGTATAATGTGATACTGACTAGTAATAAACTGTCTGGTGGTCACGGGAAAAGGAAATTTTTTACACTGATAGTGAATAGCATATCCTTGTTTAACTGACCTGCTTATTTTTGATACAGACAACCCTCATTTTAAAACAGAAGTTACAAATAAAACCATTTGTGTCAGCTTCCAGGAAGTACATATTCTACTAGAATTTGGGTTTTTTTAAACGTTAACACTGGCTTTCTAAGGGACTTTTGCTTTATTCCAATAGAATCTGAAAATAATTATGTATTCATTGTTTGTAAAGTAATTATGCATGATGGCCATTGACACAGGGAAGAATCCCACTGTGCTAGACAGTGAACAGGCATATCATGAATTAACATCACTACCATGGCTTATAACTCAGTAAAAAATTCAACAGTTTTATTAGTTCCAAAACTACAAGGGCAGTATGCAAAAAGGAGACTACTAGACAAGACAGATCACTGTTCTCATTTTTGTATTTCTTTTATGATTCAGGTGGGCTGGAAAAAAATTACTATCAATCAGACTTATGATGAGAAAATGTTTTGAAACACATCAAAAGACTCATATCTCAATCCAAGTCTAAAATCCAATTATATACAATATTTATGGTTAACCTATTTATATTAACAGGGAGGCTTGATGAACACTCTAAAATTTGCAATAATTAAGTTTCTGGTTCCATAATAGCAAGGTTAGCTGCAAAGTATGACAGACAGAAGGCTGAGTAAATCATCTTTTATCAAAGTGGTTTTATGCATACCTACATAAAGTATTCTACATCATAAAGTTTTTTTTTGCCCTTGTTTCCCCTGAGATAAGTGTGTGCTATTTCTAAGTTCCTAGCAGTACTACTTCTGGTTTATAACAACATCATAACAACTGGCAATGTTATCCATTCACTTAGGCACTCAACAAGTGTAGAAGAACTATTATAAAGTAAGTAATCAAATTCGCTGCTACCAATCACACAAACAAATGTAGTCAATCTTATGCAGATAACAATGCCTTGCCTGGTGAGGAAGGGTCACAAGGGAAATTTCCACAGCTGGGCCACAGCATGTAGTTATTTTAAATTTCATTTATTGATATCAGATGAAAGTAACTTTATTGTGCCAAATCGGATGATGCCAAGCTAATAATGGGTGTCAAGGAAGAGAAGTGATGCCAGCAAATCTTAATGAAGAATATCATTCAAACATGTATTTAGTGTCCTAGATAAGAACACAAAATAATGTGGAAAGTATATGGAATGCAGTTATTCAGAGGATATTATAAAGCCATGGTTACAGTATATGCATTTTTAAACCACTACATAAGAGATCTTTGAAAGAAATTACACCATTCATTGGAGGAAGAAATAGGTTAAATAATTCATCAAAGCATAAACTGAACTGCTTTTTATGTCCTGTGCACTGCATGTTTTGAAGTCCTCTGATAAACATTTTTCTGAGCTGCTGTGCAAAAATAGTCAGAAATGGCTGTAGTCTTGTCTCTGCGTAAGGAATTATTCTCAGTTCCTCTTTTCTTTTTTAATGGAAAAACATAGAAAAGTCTTTAAGAGCTTCTTACTGACACAGCAGCAAAATGTAAAGATTTTAAAATCCAGAGCTCACTGGGCAGTTGTCACAGTTCATGATGGTTTTTCATTTCTTCATCTTCATGTGGTTTAGCACTGTTGTATTGCACAGGACTCTACAATACACACCATGCGATGTGTTACTGGGATTTGGGAAGTCTTGAGTTAGTTGATATAGGCAGTTACCACCGTGACCTATAATTTTGTCTAGCTGCTTAAAGAGTGTAGCACAACACTGAAGGAATCCTCATATGACTAAGCTAGGACAGCTCCCATGTATAAAAGACGTGAGTTTTGGATGATTTCTTCACCTAGTCAGCTGCCATTCCAGCAGTCTTTCTGATGCAGAAGAACTGGGTATAGTAGTTCGAGTTAATTCCGGAAGAACACAGTTTAATTTCAAAAGCAGTAGCAAAATATCTTTTAATGGAATATTGCTGCTAAATTATACAGCCATAATATTATAACTGTCATTATCATGCAGCTTATAACAATAAATTCTATCATAACTGGCTTCCTCACTGACTTCCAACACTGTGTTTCATCATGCAGCGATGTGAAGGGCCTTTGCAGTAGCAGCTGCATTCAAATACAAAAATAACCACATCTAAATACAAACCCTGAGTCATTGAGTCAGTTTTTTCTTTCCACACCTTTGATTTCAACATGTTTTTCTATGTACCAATTTGTCTACAGATGCTTCCAATAAAGGAAAAAAGAAAAATGACCACAACCAAAAAAAACAAAACAAAACAAAACAAAACAAAAAAAAAAAATCAAGGAAACAGGAGAAAAAAAAATCCCAACTGGTAGCTAAATTTAAAAAATATGTTTTCCAGCATTTTTTGGTAAGCGGTCACTTTTCAAACCAAGATCCTCTCTTTAAGCTCAAGTGAACTCTCACACATCTCTCTCACATTTACAAGTCTCCCAGAGACAGTGGTGATCTGTCTGGATGTAACAGCACATTCACTGCTTTAGCTGGGTGTCAGAACTACCAGCTGCAGACACTGGAGGTTTTCTTGCAATGCAGCCAGCAAGTCCTTGGTTTGCTTTTTCTCTGAAGCCCTTTAACATGCCACAGAGCACTCTTGCTAAAAAAAATGGGTAACTTTCAAACTTTCCTTCTTCTTTACCAAGCAGAAATAATGATGAAATTGGATAAAGTGTATTTATGTTGTCACATGCTAAGTGTATGAAGTGAAAATGTATATAAATGTACAGAATGGACTAAGAGAAGAAGAAATTAAGATATGAAAATAATTTCCACAAAGTCACAGTGAACAATTCAAGCAATTTTAGAAATGCTCATCTACTAAAGAATGTAACCAGAGACTGTTTTCCAGTCTTGTAGTTTAGCATTCCTCTTTTTTTTTTCTTGCCAAATCACAACTTTGCAGATATTTCTAAATCCTATGCTATCACATCTTTTTTTTTTTTTTTTTTTTTTTTTTTTTTTTAATGCTTTAAATGAATCATAGAATCACAGAATCATCTAGGTTGGAAAAGACCTTGAAGAACATCCAGTCCAACCATTAACGTAACAGTGACAGTTCCCAACTACACCATATCCCTCAGTGCTAAGTCAACACTACTCCTACACCTCCAGGGATGGGGACTCCACAACATCCCTGGGCAGCCCATTACAACTCATAACAACCCATTCTGGAAAGAAATGCTTCCTAGTATCTTGTCTAAATCTCACCTGTTGCAACTTGAGGCCATTCCCTCTTGTCTTTCCATTTATTATGAGCCTCTTTAACATAGTAGTAAGCAACAGGACAAGAGGTAATGGCATCAAGTTGCGCCAGGGAAAGTTTAGACTGGATGTCGGGAAGTATTTCTTTACAGAATGGATTGTTAGGTGTTAGAATGGGATGCCCAGGGAGATGATGAAGTCCCCATCCCTGGAGGTGTTTAAGAGTTGGGTAGACATAGCACTGACAGATATGGTATAGTTGAGAACTGTCAGTGTGAGGTTGATTCCTAGTTGATTCTGTGATTCTATGGTTCTGTTACACATTAAAGAGACTCATCCCCAGCTCTCTGCAACCTCCTGTCAGGGAGCTGTAGAGGGCAATGAGGTCTTCCCTCAGCCTCCTCTTCTCCAGACTAAACACCCCCAGTTCCCTCGGCTGCTCCCTGTACGACCTCTGCTCCAGACCCTGCACCAGCTTCGTTGCCCTTCTCTGGACACGCTCGAGTCATTCAATGTCCTTTTAGGAGTGAGGGGCGCAAAACTGAACACAGGAATCGAGGGGCGGCCTCCCCAGTGCTGAGTACGGGGTCAGATCCCTTTCCTGTCCCTGCTGACCACGCTATTGCTGACACAAGCCAGGATGCCATTGGCCTTCTTGGCCCCCTGGGCACACTGCTGGCTCCTGTTCAGCCGGCTGTCAATCAACACCCCCAGGTCCCTCTCTGACTGGCAGCTCTCCAGCCACTCCTCCCCAAGCCTGTAGCGCTGCTGGGGGTTGTTGTGGCCCAAGGGCAGCCCCCGGCATTTGGCCTTATGGAAACTCCTCCAGTTGGGCTCAGCCCATGGCTCCAGCCTGTCCAGGTCTCTCTGCAGAGCCTCCCTACCCTCGAGCACATCAACACTCCCACCCAACTTGGGGTCATCTGCAAAATGACTGAGGGTGCACTCGATCCCCTCATCTAGATCATCAATAAAGATGTTAAACAGGAGTGGCCCCAACACCGAGCCCTGGGGGACACCACTCGTGACTGGGCACCAACTGGATTTAACTCCGTTCACCACAATCCTCTGGGCCCAGTCGTCCAGACAGTTTTTACCCAGCAAAGTGTGTGCCCATCCAAGCTGTGAGCAGCCAGTTTCACCATGAGAATGCTGTGGGAAACAATGTCAAAGGCCTTACTAAAGTCAAGGTAAACAACATCCACAGCCTTTCCCTCATCCAATAAGCAGGTCGCCCTCTCGTAGAAGGAGATCGGGTTTGTCAGGCAGGACCTGCCTTTCATAAACCCATGCTGACTGGGCCTGA
>NW_020799143.1:11519893-11521303 GCF_003259725.1 Athene cunicularia
GCTTCCTGTGGCGGGTCTGTGGCAGTGTGATGTAGTCGATCTGCCAGGCCTCTCCATATCTATATTTCAGCCATCGCTCTCCATTTCGCTGGGGCTTCACCCCCTTGGCATGTTTGATTGCAGCACACGTCTCACATCCGTGGATGATCTCTGCAATGGTGTCAATGGTGAGGTCCACCCCTCGATCTCGAGCCCACCTGCATGTTTCATCTCTACCTTGGTGGCCCGAGGTCTCGTGGGCCCACCGGGCTATGAACAGTTCACCTTTGTGCTGCCAGTCCAAGTCCACCTGAGCCACTCTGATCTTAGCAGCTTGGTCTGCCTGCTGGTTGTGTCGATGTTCATCAGTGGCCTGACTCTTGGGTACATGGGCATCCACATGGCGTACCTTCACAACGAGGTTTTCCACAGGGGCTGCAATGTCCTGCCACACCTCAGCAGCCCAGACGGTTTCACCCTTACGTTGCCAGTTGCTCTGCTTTCATTGCTTCAACCATTTCCACAGGGTATTCACCACCGTCCACGAGTCATTGTAGAAGTAGAGCCTCGGCCCCTTTTCCCACTCAGCAATATCCAAAGCAAGCTGGATGGCTTTCACCTCTGCAAACTGGCTCGATTCACCCTGTCCCTCAGCAGCTTCAGTGACTCATCATGTGGGACTCCACACAGCAGCCTTCCATCATCGATGTTTTCCCACAATGCGACAAGACCCATCAGTGAACAGGGCATATCGCTTCTCCTCATCCGGCAGCTCGTTATATGGTGGGGCCTCCTTAGCACATGTTACCTCCTGATCTGGTGACATCCTGGAATCTTTGCTCTCTAGACAGTTCGTGATCACCTCTAGTATCCCTGGGTGGCTGACGTTCCCTATTCAAGCCCTTTGCGTTATCAACTCAACCCATTTACTCCATGTGGCATCTGTTGCATGATGTGTGGAGGAGGCCTTTCCTTTGAACATCCACCCCAGCACTGGCAGTCGGGGTGCCAGGAGGAGCTGTGTTTCAGTGGCGACCACTTCTGAGGCAGCCCGAACTCCTTCGTATGCTGCCAGTATCTCCTTCTCAGTTGATGTATAATTAGCTACAGAGCCTTTGTATCCCCAGCTCCAAAAGCCTAGAGTTCGGCTTCAGTTTCCCCAGGTCAGACATAACGTTGGCCATTCTATTCTGTCTGGGGGATTTCTTACTGGTCACTGGAGCTGCACTTTTCTTGAAGGACTCCCCTTTTGTGTTGGTCTTCCCTTTCAGCTGCTCTACTCATGCAGCTAGGGCAGCAGTGGGCTGTCCATCCCAACTCCTCATGTTTTCTCCATGGTCATGGAGGAAAAACCACAGGGTGCCTCGTGGTGTGTGCCTTCTGCTGCCTTTCTCTTGGGTGGGGAAACGTTTACTTCTAATGGCTGAGACA
>NW_020799143.1:11521353-11524742 GCF_003259725.1 Athene cunicularia
TCTAGATCATCAATAAAGATGTTAAACAGGAGTGGCCCCAAAACTGAGCCCTGGGGGACACCACTCGTGACTGGGCACCAACGGGATTTGACTCCGTTCACCACAACTCTTTGGGCCTGGCCATCCAGACAGTTTTTTACCCAGCAAAGCGTGTGCCCATGCAAGCTGTGAGCAGCCAGTTTCACCATGAGAATGCTGTGGGAAACAATGTCAAAGGCCTTACTAAAGTCAAGGTAAACAACATCCACAGCCTTTCCCTCATCCAATAAGCAGGTCGCCCTCTCGTAGAAGGAGATCAGGTTTGTCAGGCAGGACCTGCCTTTCATAAACCCATGCTGACTGGGCCTGAGCATCTGATTGTCCCACATGTGTTGTGTGATGTTACTCAGGATGAGCTGCTCCATCAGCTTCCCGGGCACCAAAGTCAAGCTGACAGACCTGTAATTTCCCGGATCATCCTTCTGAACCTTCTTATGTATGGGCATCACTTTGGCTGATTTCCAGTTTGTTGGGATCTCCCCGGTCAGCCAGGACTGCTGGTAAATGATGGAAAGCAGCTTGGTGAGCACCCAGCCAGCTCCTTCAGCACCCTCGGATGTATCCCATCCTGTCCCATAGACTTGTGTGTGTCTGTGTGATGTAGTAGGTCACTGACTGTCTCCTCCTGGATTGTGGGGTGGTCATTCTCCCAGTCTCTGTCTTCTGGCTAAGGAGCTGGATTCCCTCAGTACAACTAGTCTTGTTATTAAAGACTGAGGCAAAGAAGGCATTAAGCACTTCAGCCTTTTCCTCATCACTAGTTGCCATGTTTCCTCCTGGGTCTAGCAGGGGATGGAGACTCTCCCTGGTCTTTCTTTTGCTGCTCAGACTTATAGAAACATTTTTTGTTGTTCTTGATTGCTGAAGTCAGATTAATTTCTAGCTGTGCTTTAGACCTGATTTCCACCCTGCATAGACTCACAGCATCTTTTTAATCATTGAGTTGCTAGCCCTTTCACCCAAAAGCTCTAAACTTTTCACCCCAAGTTGTAGCCAAAGCAATCTGTTCAGCCAGGGTGGTCTTCTCTGCTACTGGCTTCTCTTACACCACCTGGGCACCGCCTGCTCCTGAGCCATTAATTTCTATTATTTCATGATCTCTGTGCCCTAGTAGTCCTCTAACTGCCACATCATTCACCAGTCCTTCCCTGTTCACAAAGATGAGATCCAGCAGGGCACCTTCTCTGGTCGGTTCACTCACCAGCTGCGTCAGGAAGTTATCTCCTACACATTCCAGGAATATCCAGAACTAGTCCTGCTCTGCTGTGTTGTATTTCCAGCAGATGTCTGGGAAGTTAAAATCTCCCAAAAGAGCAAGGGCAAGTGATCGTGTAATTTCTCCTGAATGCTTATAGAATATTTCATCCATCTCTCCATCCTGAGTGGCTGGCCTATAGTAGACTCCTACTACAACATCTGCCCTGTTGGCCTTCCCCCTGATTCTAACACAAAGACACTCCACACTGTCTTCACTACACTTGTGCTCAAAGCAATCATAACAGCCCCTAACATACAGCACCACTCACCCCCTCTCCTTCCTTGTCTATCCCTTCTACAGAGCTTGTAGCCATCAACTAGTGCACTCCAGTCATGGGAGACATCCCACCATGTTTCTGTTATAGCCACTACATCATCATTTTCCTGTTTCATCATGTGTCCAAGGTGCTCCTGTTTATGCTGTGTGCATTGGTATAGATGCACTTCAGATGGGCTGATGTTTTGCCCCCTTCCCCCTTCAAATCTAGTTTAAAGCTCTCTCAATGAGCCCAGCTAACTCCTGCCTCAAGATGCTTTTCCCCCTCTGGGACAGGTGTATCCCATCTAATGTCAAAATATCTGTCATCCTCTATACTAACCCATGACTGAAAAATCCAAAGCCCTGACGGTAACAGCAGTCTTGGAGACACAAGTTCATCTATATAGTTTTCCTGTATTCTTCTTCATCCCTCCCCCCAACTGAAGGGATGGACAAGAAAACAAGTTGTGCCCCTGAACCCTTTATCAGTTTTTCCAAGGTCCTGAAATCCCTCTTCATTGATATAGGACTTCTCCTGGTAATATCATTACTACCTATCTGAAAAAAAAAAAAAAAAAAAACACCAAAACACAAAAACAAGAGAGGAGAGTAGTCCTTGAGTGTCACTAAAGCAGGGAGTTTTGCCATAAGGTCTTTGACGTGGACCCCAGGGAGGCAGCAGACTTCCCTATGAAGCGGGTACGGTCTGCATATTGGGCCTTCAACACCCCTCAGAATGGAGTCACCCACTACAATGACTTCTGGGGTTCTTTTTAGAATTGGTTTTAATACATAGTCTAGAGCAACCCAACCTTGGTGGACCTTGTTCTTTCTCATTGTTTGACTCATTTTATTTGTCCTGCTCCACTTCATTATCTGTTGTGAAGGGCCTCATTATCTGTTGTTATGATAGTTTTAAGCCCTGCCGGGACCAGAGACCACGTTGCTGTTGTCCCTCCCCCATCCTCGGACACAAGTAGGGCACAAACCCCGGGTTAAAATAAGAATAAATTTAATACAACAGTGCAATAAACAATCTGAACAACAACAATAGCGATAATAACAACAAAAACAGTAATAACAGTAAAGAAGACAAAAGATATACAGAAAAATACCACAATGGATACAGACAGCCCCATGCTCCCCACGACCAAAGCCACAAAGGAAAGCTTCCCGCACTGCTGTGCCGGACCTAACATCAGCATGGTATGAATAACCTGGCTGGAGATCCCTTCCCCCTGCCGGGAAAACTTAACCCTATCCTAGCTGAACAGGGACATAATCCACCCCTTTATTCTATACCATCTGCGTCATGTCCAGCTGCCATTTAGCAGTTAACAATAACAAAACAACAATTAACAAAGGCACAGCATAATTCACAGCATGTTCTCACCCAGAATCAAGTCCCCCTGTGGTACACATCGGACCTCTCCATTGTCCTGCATCACCCACCAGGTACACCCAGGTCCTTGAGCAAAAGCAATCCCATGGATGGGTTTGCCTTTACCTTTGCCTGGTGCAGGACTAAACCAGACCATTTTTCTCAATATATTCCTCATGCACACCACAGGGACTTTATCCCCATCTACACCACGTGGAGGTTTTGACTGAGCCGGGCCAGCTCGACTGGCAGATTGTCTTGTGTTGACTAGCCAGGTGGCCTTTGCTAGATGCATGTCCCAGTCTTTGAAGGTGCCACCTCCCAGTGCTTTCAGTGTGGTTTTTAACAGTCCATTGTAGCGCTCGATCTTCCCAGAGGCTGGTGAGTGGTAGGGGGTATGGTAGACCCACTCGATGCCGTGTTCTTCTGCCCAGGCATTTATGAGGTTGTTTC
>NW_020799143.1:11524792-11538124 GCF_003259725.1 Athene cunicularia
CCCTTCTCTTGGGGGGGGAACCGTTTACTTCTAATGGCTGAGACATCAGCCCGTGCAGGTGGAATGTAGGACATGTACTCTTCCATTTTCTGGACCCTCTGGGACAGTTCCTCCACAGCTGAACCCCAGGAATGTTGAGATGAAGGGAGATTTCCCTCCTATTGCCAGAGCTTGCCAATCACTCCATCCACTGTTAGAGTTTGGTGGCTTCTGGTGCGCTCTTCAGTAGCTTTCACCACATCAGGTGTGTGCAAGGGGCCTGATCTGGGTCCATGGGTGACTGCTCATTATTCAGATCACCCTAAATCATATCAAACACAGCCAGTTCCCTGAGATTCTGAATGCCCTCCTCAATGCTGGTCCATTTGCTTAGCAAACATAGGATATCATCCTTGTAGGGGTGCCTCTCCCTTACACTGAGCAGGAGTTGCTTCTAAAGGCTGAGGGTTTGAGTCTGCTTCTCTATTGCCCTATCAGTGCCAGCATCCTTGGCCAAAGATCCCAGCTGCTTGGCCTCTCTCCCCTCTATCTCAAAAGCACGGGCTCCATTGCCCCAGCATCGGAGCAGCCAGGTGAAAATCTGCTCACCTCCCAGGCAGCCAAAATCTCTCTGCATATCTTGCAACTCAGCTGAGGATAGAGATTGGACGATCACCTCTGGTTCTTCCTCCTGTTCCTGTGCTGGGCCTGGCACATCCCCATCTCCCACTTTGCGAGCTGACTTTCTGGTATATTTTGTTTTCTGTATCGGGGCGACTGACCCCGGCACTGGCTGGCTCTCTGGCTCAGCTGCTGTGCTGGTGGAGGCAACTGAGACTGGCTCTGCCTGTTCCCCCGGCCCAGATACTGTACCAGTAACTGCACTCTCAGTTTCTGCAGACTTTTCTCCCCCTTGAGGGCAGTGGGTGGTATTAAAGAGGACACGGTAGGCATGGGCAAGTCCCCAACACATTGCAGCGATTTGTGTCTCCTGGGTTTTGCCAGCTTGGTAACACACCCTTTCTAAACACTCCATCAGCTTTTCAGGGCTCTGCATTTGTTCGGGAGTGAAATTCCAGAGCATTGGAGGTGCCCACCGACTCAGGCCTTTACCCATCTTTTCCCACACCCCTTGCCACTCACTGTTATCTGACCTCAGGGCAGGTTTCCAGGCACTGCTATTGTTAGAGAAGTGCCGCATGGCCAAAACCAAAATCAGGCAGATATTCAGAAAGCATTGTGCCACAATCACACTGTCCTGCAGGCTCCAAGGATAATTGAAACTCTCAAAAACCAACAGGATCTCTTCCCCTGGCTCACCCATAGAGGGGGTGAGACCCCTAACAAAAGCCCAGGCAGCAAACAGGTACCGCTCACCCCCACGAAAAGCGATACGAGAACATTATAAGTAGTCAATAGCCAGTACATCAACATAAGACCCTTTATACATTTTCCACCAACAACAAACATCAGCACTGGGATCATATACTGGATATAAGGAATAATCCAGCCCCAACACGCAAGCAAGTGGGCCAGCATTGCAAACATTTTCTTATTAAACAGTACAAATGCAAACACAAAAAAAAAATGCACCCAACAGATTGCTCCAACACAAATCTGGTCAGGGTCTGTCCCCTTTTGTTCTTATTTCAACCCTCTTGTGCACCACATTGGTGCGCCAAAAAGGCTGTGATGGTTTTAAGCCCTGCCGGGACCGGAGACCACGTTGCCATTGTCCGTCCCCCACCCTCGGACACAATTAGGTCACAAACCCTGGGTTAAAATAATAAGAAATTTAATACAACAGTGCAATAAACAATCTGAACAACAGCAATAGCAATAATAACAACAACAAACAGTAATAACCGTAAACAAGACAAAAGATATACGGAGAAATACCGCAATGGACACAACAGCTCACCACATGCTCCCCTCCACCAAAGTCACAAAGGAAATCTTCCCACGCTGCTGCGCCAGACATGACATCAGCATGGTATGAATAACCCAGCTGGAGATCCCTTCTCCCTGCTGGGGAAACTTAACCCTATCCTAGCTGAACCAGGACAGTTGTGAAGGGGCACCATGGAAGGTGAGGGAGGTCAGGAGAGGATTTTCCTGCCTCCCTGAGCAGGGACCTGTTTCCATTCTCAGGTCCCCTCCTTCTGCCTGGTGATCACCTGCTTCTTCTGGAGCCTCCATTTGCTCCTGTTGCTTCAGGGGTGTTAAGGTGCTACTCCACCAATCAATTTCCCTTTCACACTCCCTAATACTTCTTAATCTCTCAGCCTCTTCTCCGAGTCCCGCCACCATGCTGAGCAGGTCACCCCGCTGATGGCAGCGCACACAGGTGCTGTCCCTGCTGCCCTCCGGCAGGACTGACGGGCTCAGGCACTCCCTGCAGCCGGGGACCCGGACCCTGCGTGTTTGCCTGGCAGCTCCATCTGGGTCACCACGTTCTTTCTGGTGGTGGTTTTGATGCAAGTGGAGACCATGGTTCGGTCTACTCGTGGAGGACCGTAAAGGGGCTAGCTTGGATAAGTTCAGGAACACGGAGAGCATCTGCGCCCTGTCTGCTCGCCCCGCCTGTGGGAACTGACACGCCTCACACCTCTGACTCGTTGTGCTCCTGGTCGCTCGCACTCCCTGGGGGCTGCTCTTGTACGTGAGGGCTTTGGGCGTTGTCACTCCCGTCTCCTCCCACCCTGAGTCCCCGCTGCCCTCGGTCGCAGCTCGCTCTTCCTGCTCAGGGGGGAGGCGACTTGAGGCTCTCCCTCTTCCCTGGGCTTCTGTCTTCACGTCTTGTGGTTTTGCCACAAGTTTTTGATGCTTTCAGAAGGGCCCCCCGCCGCTGTCCTCCTCCTCGGAGCCCCTCTCCTCAGCAACTGAACTGAATCTGAGACAAACAATCTTTCCTAAAAGCAGTTTCAAATTCAGTTATCACCTCATACCAACAACATATCTTTGCAGTGATAGCAATAATCATTACCTCAGCACTAAAGCACACCAAAGACTATGTTTTCAGGTTGTACACATGCAGCAAAACTCATATTTATGTCACTTTAAAACAAAATAGATATTAGACTTATTTTTTTAAGAGTCATTTTTTTAAGGGTTTGTTGTTTGGGTTTTTTTTAAAGAGGCCTTAAAAATAGATGTGACTGCATTTACCCAGCCTGAAAACAGTAAATGTGATGACCTTGATCAGGGGGATAAAATGAGATACTTCACATTCAAAGTACTTGTTAAATACAGCTATTCATTTATACTCCAAAGCATCCACTTAGTCATGTAACAGTTTTACCAGCATGAATTTGAATTATCATTTTGTGTGTACAAAAATGGGATTTTTTTCTTTTCTCAATCATTTCAAAATAGGTAAGAAGGGAATCTAAAACTCTTCAAGTAAATTTAGAAAAAGCAGCCTCCTATTGCTTTATGTTCATCACTGATGTGTATTTAAAGCTACACTATATGAAGTAAATATATTATTTAGAATCAGGAGGACTTTCCTGTTCAAGTTCTATGACCCAAAGTAGGTAAAGTTTGTTTCCTGCAGCTTAAAACATTTCCTTCTATATGAAGAATTCAATATAATTTTAAATCAGGAAAAAAAAAATATTTCTGTGCACAAAATAGTGCTGAACATGCTTTTTCCTAGTCTGTGGAAAAGAAACTATTCCTTTCTTTGGGGCTGCACAACTTTACAAAGGGGGAATGAGCTTCAAAGACGGATTTATGCACTCACCAGCCTCTCACCTCTATCTACTTGCAGTCATACTAACACGTGAAATCATTTAACTGGAATCTCCAAATAGCTTTCTCACTGTAGCAATTGCTCATCTCTCACAGACTGGAAAAACAATCCCAGAAAACATGCTTAAAGGTCTCCCTGAGAAAAACAAATAAACAAACAAAACATGTAGTTGATGAAAAAAAGAGATATCAAGGAGTTACTCTGGTTTCTGCCTATTGCACATACCTGAACAAACATTGGGCATTGTGTTTGTTTACTTTTTTGCTTGTTTATTTTTAATAGAAGATCAAATGTGTGCAAGGATCTCTGCCTGGAGAAGCTATTCATTTGGATTCTTGTCCAATAAAACAGTAAGAATACATCTGGAGGCACATATAACTGAAGTTGCTAGAACTGTTCAGGATGAGAAGAGGAAATGAGACTGAACACAGACGAAGACTGAGCCAACATAACATCCCAGTTTTTCAATTTTTATTTTCCTGACTGCACAGCAGGAGAGTCAGAGAAGCTCAGTCCAAAACCATTTCAAGCACAGCAGCTCTGAAGGAAAGACCACAGCCACAAATAAATTCTACCATCTTTCCCTCTTACTGCCAAAGGATCTCTGTTTATTTTCTCTCACAAGTGTTCCTGTGTCTATAATTGCTTCTTTCTGGATGGAACCTGACTGGACCTTTATTTGTATTAGCTTTCATTGTTTCCCAGTCAGATTTTGTGACTAAGTTAATGATAAGTTTCCTGAATAAAAGAATTTTCAAATGCAAGCACTTCCAGACATAACAAAGATGGCGTGCTATCTCAAGCATAGCACACATTTATGATACTCGTTAGGCTTTTCAAAATCTGAAACCTTTTCACAGATTTCAGTACCTTGAACAGAACACCTTTATTTTAAAAAAATAAAAAATAAAATTATTGGAACATCAAGCTATCCCTTTCTAAAATTAAAAACAATTACAACAAGGCATGTTTATAAATGTAAAAGTAAAGCCCCCTACTTAAAAAAAAAAAAAAAAAACCAAACAAAAAAAACCACAAAAAACTGTCCTAGCATCAGTGAGTAACAGGCTCAACTACATGTCAAAAAAAATATTTTAAATAATTTGTTGAAAAATATAAATGCTCTTACACTAGTACAATGAAGGGAATCCTTCTTTACACAGTTTCCTCCATTTAAAAAAAAAAAAAAAATGGTCTCTCTGAACTCAGAAGTAAAACAAAAAAAAAGACAAAATCCAGCCTGGGAATGGCTGAACAAGTAGGTCTATTTATACACAGATTCCGCACTCATACTCCACATCCACTCAGAATATTCTGTTGAAATTTGGCCTATGTTTGGAGTCTGTATGACTAAACAAAATCAATCCATAAAAGAAAACAGCAGGAAATTTATAATCTCCAGTGAAACATGGGCCCTATCCCTTCTTTAACCCAACCTATCTTCCATCTTCATAAAACCTTTAGAAGATTAATTCAGACAGTGTCTATGATGAACAAAAGTGTTCCTCGTCAGGCTGGACCACCCTACAATGAACAGCCCTGCCAGAATGGCTGATCTCTTTGTGTATGCCTTTGAAATAAACATTTTAAACTATCATTTCTTCCAGAGCACAAGAATCTGTAGTGACATGTTTTACATGAGATGCCTCATCCATAAGATTTCAATAAGAATATATAAGAAGAAAATATAAAGGACAGTGCATATCTTCCAGGCTAGTGTAGACACGTTATGCCTGAGAAACCCACAGTGACCCTCCTCTGCTCTAGGTATGTGCCCACACTTTTATTTGTTCACAAATCCTACTACAGCTGTTGATGGACAAATTGATGGTGGAAGATAAAGTTCTCCTTACTCTCTTCCCTCTACAGAAAACATGTGAAAGTGGCTGCTGTCCTCACAAGCCCAGACCCTCTGGGTGCACACACACTTTGTGGGGGCCATAAAATGGGCAATAATGTTTTTTCCTTTCTCCCTGTAACACATGTACTCCTCCTCCTTTGGTAATATGGTCACACAACCACCCAGCAGTCTCAAATTTTTCAACAGCTAGTAATCTGAAAGCTGATAATTATTTTTTATGTTCCACCCACACCTGCTAAGGATTTCTCATGTATCCTGCTCTCTGCACTGCCAAAGGTCTCTTTCTAAATGTCATATGGCTTGCTTAGTAGAACAAAGCATAAGAAGTTGTGTTTTAGGACAACTAATAACATCTGTAATAGAGATGATCACCAGTATGAGTAAAACGGCAATTAAGTTTATGAAATGTATAAAGTGCCAAATACATTTTATCACAAAAGACATTGAGAAAGACAACTTTTATTACTGTGCAGCTCTGTAACAGGTCCATCAATTATAATTTTTTAATATTGTTGAGTGATATATCACAATTTATGAGGGAAAACCTCAGTGGCATTTTTATTGAGAATTTACAATCATGAATGTTTAAGCATGAGGAATGCTCTTGGGTTTACCTCCTTCCTGTAGTTTCCCAGCTGAATTTTGCAGTGGAAATTAACTGAGCTAGTTCCTGACAACTTACTCCACATTATTCTGTTGTTCAAGGGAAAACAAACAAACAAACAAACAGCAAATAATTCTGTTTGAGAACAGACTGATATTGTAGCCTGTATATATGTTTCTCATGAAGCACAAGGATGACTAATCACTGGCTCTATTGTGTAAGACTAATATGATGTAGACTTTGCTAAAAGCCTTGAAAAGGAGCTGAGAGACATGAAGAGATAAACATCCTTCCCCAGAAGGCGACAGATACTGGATGATTGCCCAAGAAGCATGAAGTCCACAAAAATCAGTGGTAACTGCGGGAGACTTAGTAGCAGCAGGGAGAGAGAGCAACCACTGGTTCAATTCAAGACTGAAAAGCTTGTCCCCCCACACCTGGAAGGAACATGCAAACTAATTTACAGAGTGAGGCTAATTTAAATATAACTAGCCAATATCAGATGGAATGGTAATTATGGACCAGTGAGTGTAAACTTAGGTAAGTTTTTATTAATCATGTAATAAGATAAATAGGCTGCGGTTCTTCTGTGTGGTGTGCTAGCTTTGTGGAATTGCCACCTAACACCCATATTTGCACAACTATGGAATAAACTGGTATGTTGGGCCTGTGTGTAAGACTGGCTTTTGCACACCAGGTAACAAACCCTGTTTGAGGTTAAACAGTATGTCTCTAACATAAAGGAGATCTGAAGTCATTTTTAACCAGTGTATGTGGCTGACACTCCTCATATTAGACTGCTCCCCTAGATGCAACTGGCATAGCACTTACAATTCTTCAGGGCCTGCTCTTTTTGCTTTATCTTAAAGCAGCAGCGCCAAACTGCTCTAAATTTTGCCTGGGTGGATTCAAATCTGGATTGAGCCAAACATTGGAGGGTGTAATGTTGTTTAGAAATTCTTTCTTTCTTCCACTTATAGCTTTCTTCTTCAACTTCGTATACTAGGAATATGTTGTTCTGACAGCTAGTAATGAATCCATCGATTTCCAGAAAAAAAAGACTACAACTCGGAGAGAGTTATACAGCAGGTATGTTTACTCCAGCACCGGTGCAAGGGGATTTCTCCACAAAGCTTGCACACCCACCGCACATTTTACCAAAAACTTACAGAGTGTGGATATCCATATTCACTGGGTTACATAACACAAACACACATATGCATGAGTAAGGCTGGGTTAGTTCGAAAGGCTGATGTCAGCAGTTTATGTTCTCTTTGCACCTGCGCATTGCCTACTGGGGAGCGGCCTCAGGGGTCTTTGGGAGGAAGGCTCATTGTCTTTCTCACCTTGTACTTTTCCCCGAGCATGCACAGATTCTCTTGGCCAATTTCTTGAATAACAAGAGTGTTTCTCAGCTGGTTTATTCATTTTATTTTATCTAAGAGAACCCATAGAACTTCTACTGTCTGTATATGGCTATCTTTACTCATTACCAAGACTCCAACTAGTTAGAACACACCTGTTCCCCAAGGACAAAACCATAATATTTTGCTAAACATTATAGTTCATGGTAGATTTTCACAGTGAACTGCTTTGTTCTGATGAACACAGTAGTCCTTGGTAAAATTCCACAGAACAGTCTGGGCAAGCAAGATTCTTAGCAATATTAAAAAAAGCTATAAGTAATACTATAACTTGTATAAGTAAGTAAATAAGTGACTAAGCAGTTTTCTATAAGTAAAAAAGTAAATAATCTCAAAACAAGTAATCATTTCTCTGTATTATCATCAAAAAGTAATGCCACCAGTAACTCTTCTAATGTCTCTCCTTGGGACAGAATTCAAAATAGGATCTTTATTACCAGAGTTTACCATCTGACTAGGCCATGTTGTGATCTTGAAGAGAACACTAGTACTGACAACACAGTGTATTTTTAGTGCCTGAAATTCATTCACAGAAGAGATCTGCATCCCTTTATACCTCTGCTGCCTGAGACTGAGTCATTTGAATAAAACCACACCATCAGAGAAGCTTCATTTATTGCTTTGTTTGAAAACAGATTTTTCCTCCTCTGATTGCACATGCAGCTGCCTCTGTATTTCAGATTCACCATCTGACTAAAACTGATTCTTTGACCTTTACACAACACATTGTAGATGATGAGCCCCATATGACTGTACTATGAGCCTGGGCAATGATCCCACAGGTGGGACCTCAGTAATTACAGGAAGGGGCCTGGTGTCACTTCTCTTGATTAACTGGTGTCTCAACCACTCCTGGAACTGAGGGGAGAGAAGGCTCCAGAGGTCCAGGAGCTGGAGCCATAAACAGGGTCACATGTAAGTCTGGGGAAGACACTCTCCACTGAACACCCCCGTTGGCAGGTTCAGTGTTGGATCTAGGACTGGTGATCTTTCTATATCTCTCTCCCCCCCCCCTCTTTCTTCCCCTTTTTCTCTGTTTTCTCTTAAAGTGTTAAAGGATTAAAGGTCCATCTTGGTTTCCACAAAGCCAAATAACTTGGGTAGTTACAAGTGTAATCATGCCAACATTTACATCCTGTTAAAGTTGATGTTATTGTATGGACTTTGAGTGTTATCTCACTTTGGTCCATGCAGGGGATTTGTGAATCTGAGTCACTCCTCCCACCTCCCCTGTAGGTGAGACATGACACACATTAATCCCAGAAAGTATTTGTGCCATTGCAAGGCATATTCAGCGAGTCGTCTAGGGCAGGCAGTGCAGTAGGTGCAGAGATGACCTTACCTCACCTTTTGGTTGTGCACACAAAGGCTACTCTCCAAAGGACTCTGGGTGTGCTGGCTGTGAGATGAGGAGCCTTTGCCAAACATGGATGTTGCAAGCAGTGTACCCTACACCTGTCCAAGGGGAGAACACTGGCACCCGTCCCACAGACTGCCACACTGGCACCAATCCCACAGATTACATATCTGTATGTAATGCATACAGATGCAATGCCTCCAGTATTTCCAGGAAAGCATTTCCTAGACTTCTTGAACAGTGCTTCCTGCATCTGTTACACAGAATACCTGCAAACATATTGCGCTTAGGTAACCTGTTTTTCTCATATTTCCTAAAATTAAAATGTTAATTATTGTTCCAGCCTAGAATCTGAAAGCAGTTACACAAACATTAAAGCATTTTTGATGAAACTGGGAATGCCCAACTAGGAGGTGGGTGGGGGGAGTTTTCCCCATTACATCAGCATACCTGGAAAAAAAGCATATTCCATTACCCCAATGAAAACTGTAAAGAGAAATTGACTCCTCAGGTGAGCAAGAAAAGGGTAGACTTGTGGAATGAGTCCTCTCATATTTACTGTGCTTAGTTCCCAGTTTAGACTTTGATCTGAAATTTGGATTTTGACAGCCTTGCTACTGGCAGTAGCCTGTTTTTATTAAATGGTTTCACCGATTTTCTAAACATGATTTGAGATGTCAGTGCTTCAGGATGACTAAAACACATGAAATGCAGAGCAACTTTGTCAGATACAATAGCAAACTGCTCTTTTTAAAATTCTGCCTTTATTGCTATTAAGTTGAAAGAAAATTGCAAGGACTTGTAATTATGTATACATGTGTGTATATAATGTACTTATAATAATGTATTTATATAATGTTATGAATGTTTATATAATTGTATATAATTGTAATATTATAATAATTTATATAACATTATAATCCATAATATGTATTTTTAAAATTTTTATGTGTGTGTGTGTGTGTGTATGTATATAAAGTTTGCCTGTACACCTTCCAAAAAGAGCCAATGAGTAAACAACACCCATCACTCCTTAACCAAAGATATTTTTACCGAAGAAAAATATCAAAGAAGGCTCTTTAGTTTCAGAGTTGCTGTAGTGCCGTATGGGAATCCTTATTGTTCTGAACACTCTCAATTAAAAGTGCGTTGCAATAACAAGTAACAGCTGCATAGGAGGTGGGAGTGTTGGATCAGGAAGGCACAGAGGAAGGTTTTCATAATTTCTGGCAAAGCTGACTGCAACAGAGAAACCTACAGCACTATTCCTAGGTGCTGGAAGGACTGCAGTGGGAGGAGGCTTGCTCCTATAATTAAAGAGGTGCAGCAGAGGGAATCTTTCCATCATTCCCCCATGGAGGAATGTTGCCTTTGAAAGACATATGGCTGCCAGGAACCAGGGCTCCAGCAGTGTAAATCCTTCCCCTTCCCAGCATGGCTTAGCATTAGGAGCAATGTAATTGAGTGCTTACAGTATTAAAGGCAAAAGAAAAGTAAAAGTTCATCTGCGATCTGATCCAAAGCATACTGAAGTTGATGGAAAACATCCCACTGATTCCAATGAGATTGTCATCTACAGCATACTTAGAAAATATTTTCTCTTTAAAATTCTTTAACTGCAGAATTTTCCATGTGCAACAGCAAAAGACATTTCAAGGAACTATGGAGAGATGAAGCAATGTACAGGTTACCTTTTTAGTCCAGAGATATTAACACTAAGGGAACATCTTGGCTTTCTGGTGTTTACATTCATCCAGATAACAACCTCATGGAGAAAATAGGTGAATCTTGTAATAGTGATCTTTTTAGTTGTTAAGAGAGCTGTCAAGTGAATTAAAAACACAGAACTCATGTCAAGAGAAGTAGAGAAGCTCCCATGGGTCAAACAGTTGCGGAGCTGGAAAGCATTGTTGAAGTACAGACACTTACAAGCAGAATGAGAGGTCAGTGAGTAGACAGAAAGATAAGAGCAGAAAATGAGAATGAAAAAAGAGAACAGAAAGGAAATTCTACAGAAATAAAAATGCATTTGACATGCTTAGAAGAAAAGAAGGCAAAGATGCCATGGAAAGGTTTCCACACATATAGTTAGAATGTGTAGGAGAGGAAAAGATATAGGCTGAAGCAGCTGGTCAACACTATCATCAGACCAGTGAGATTACTGAAGCTGGAAACACACATAGCAGGGAGAACACCTCTAGATGAGGCATTATGGATAAAATGGTTTTATAATGCCAAAGCAAAACCTGTGATGATAAAAGAGATGATGAGACGAGTCATTGTACTCAAAGCTGCTTTTAAATTCCCTCTTGCTACAAGGAGAGATTACTGTACCAGTAGTTACACTCAAAGGTTTTCTGCTGAAGCTGACTGGAAGCCTTGCTGTGCAATGAGATTGTGCAATGCTTTATCACAGAGGTTAATTATTCATATAATACTTTTTCTTCCTCAGAAACAAAGGGCAAAAGACTGAACCTTGAGTCAAACCTGATGACATATCTTTCAGAACAGACGGCCATCATTGGGTCTATTCCAAGTGTTCTAAGATACATGGCTTGCAGTACATACTATTTTCATGTATTACTGACTTGATTTTTTTTTAGTGGGTAAGAGTTTCAGTACTCAGCTTACTTAATAGCAGTGCAAGAATACGTCTAGTTTCAAGAACGCAACTAGTAGTATTTCAGCAGGATTTCCTGAGGTGAACTCAAAACTAAGTACTACTTTACCAAATTGTTTTGTACCTTTACAAATATAAAATGGTAGATTGACCTGTCAACAGAAATGAAGTTAGATCTAAACCTTGTGTAACACTTCAATTCCTAAGAATTTTAAGATCAATAACTGTACCCAACAACACACCGGTATAACTCTGACGAATGTAAACAGAAGGTCCCTCTACACCCAACTCTTCATTCAGTGTTGAGAAAGGAAGCTGTCATCAAATCATAGTCACAGGGCCATTGCAGAAGATCTACCTAATATTACAGTCTTTTCATAAACTTTCTGGGTTTCTGAATAGGAAAAGAGCATGAAGAAGGACTATATCCCACATATTGTCATCAGGAACATTTTATATTTCTGTGAACTGATTCTGGTTCTGGTTCTTTAGGTAACAAGAACCAAACACATGACTGTTACTTTTACAAAGTGAAAGAAAATCTTTTATAAAAGACTACCAAGTCAGAATAGATGCCTAAGTGAAATGGACTACCAGGAGGTAGACAATAATACTAGGATGTATTGACATTATATTCCTTTCTTTTCATTTCTTTTTCAGTCCTCTCTTTGGTCTCTGAAACCCACCTGTGTAATCACTTTTTGTTTACAACTAATCTTCATAATCCTGTTCCAAAATTTAGCATAGAGGTAGTCCCTTAGATCAGGCCAAATTTATTCTCTTTCCACTAACAAAAGATATACAATAGCGATAATAACAACAACAAAGTAATAACAGTAAACAAGACAAAAGATATACGGAGAAATACCACTTGCCATGTTGAAAGACACACTCCTGGATGACAGGAAGGGCACTGTAGTCAGTAAAAGCAAATTTTCTGCAGCTGAACTACTCATCTTTTATTGAGAAGTCAGAGTGCACACAGACAATTAACACACTGTATATATACCTTAGTTATTCCATAGCATTATGTTTGTATATACATTCCTTTGCTGAAGAATAAAAACACAAATATCATATTTCCCTTTCAAGAAAGAGTCGTTTGTCATGAAGACTCCAATGGCGACGATATAAAGAAAGTACGATAGATCCCTAACTGGACTGACAGTTCAAAGAAAGACCTGGGACAGTCTCCATCCCCTGCTAGACCCATGGCAACTAGTGATGAGGAAAAGGCTGAGGTGTTTAATGCCCCCTTTACCTCAGTTTTTAATAACAAGACTAGTTGTACTGAGGGAATCCAGCTCCTCAGCCAGAAGACAGAGACTGGGAGAATGATCTCCCCACAATCCAGGAGGAGACAGTCAGTGACCTGCTGCATCACACAGACACACACAAGTCTATGGGACCAGACGGGATACACCCGAGGATACTGAAAGAGCTGGCTGGGGTGCTCGCCAAGCTGCTTTCCATCATTTACCAGCAGTCCTGGCTGACCGGGGAGATCCCAACAAACTGGAAATCAGCCAAAGTGATGCCCATACATAAGAAGGTTCAGAAGGATGATCCAGGAAATTACAGGCCTGTCAGCTTGACTTTGGTGCCCGGGAAGCTGATGGAGCAGCTCATCCTGAGTAACATCACACAACACATGAGGGACAACCAGATGCTCAGGCCCAGTCAGCATGGGTTTATGAAAGGCAGGTCCTGCCTGACAAACCTGATCTCCTTCT
>NW_020799143.1:11538174-11553497 GCF_003259725.1 Athene cunicularia
GCTGAACAGGAGCCAGCAGTGTGCCCAGGGGGCCAAGAAGGCCAATGGCATCCTGGCTTGTGTCAGCAATAGCGTGGCCAGCAGGGACAGGGAAGGGATCTGACCCCTGTACTCGGCACTGGTGAGGCCGCCCCTCGATTCCTGTGTTCAGTTTTGCGCCCCTCACTACAAAAAGGACATTGAATGACTCGAGCGTGTCCAGAGAAGGGCAATGAAGCTGGTGCAGCGTCTGGAGCATAGGTCGTTTGGGGAGCAGCTGAGGGAACTGGGGGTGTTTAGTCTGGAGAAGAGGAGGCTGAGGGGAGACCTCATCGCCCTCTACAGCTCCCTGAAAGGAGGGTGCTTAGAGCTGGGGATGAGTCTCTTTAACCAAGTAACAAGCAATAGGATGAGAGGGAATGGCCTCAAGTTGTGCCAGGGAAGGTTTAGACTTGATATTAGGAAGCATTTCTTACCAGAAGGGGTTGTTAGGTTTTGGAATGGGCTGCCCATGGAGGTGGTGGAGTTCCCTTCCCTGGAGGTGTTTAAGAGTGGTGCTGACATAACGCTTAAGGTTATGGTGTAGTCGAGAACTGTCAGTGTGAAGTTAACGGTTGGTCTAGGTGCTCTTCAAGATCTTTTCCAACCTAGATGATTCTGTGATTCTGTGTTTCAGTTATGGGTCCATTCAAATATGACCAGTACATCTAGTGTGTGGACTTATATCTCTGTTCTTCTAAAAGAGAAGACTATTGTATATTAAAAAATCTAGTATGGACTTGCCTTCCAGGTGAACTGCAAGTAGTATGATTACATTACAACTGTCCAATACGAAGGTGACAAATAGGTGAATTAGCATTGTCTGACCTGTATCCAAGTGGTAAGTGTAACTTACAGAGGGATGCTGGTATTTGGCTATTGCCATGTCCTGGGAAAAAAGAAAAAAAAAATCCTTCATATATGTTTTTAGCACCCTATCCTTTTCCATCTCTAATGGAGTACTGATGTGCCCAGAAAGCATAGGCCTCCTTGTATTATCAGCTATTCTAATGGAAAATTAGAAGGAACATTAGAAGGAACATCTTTGAGTTCTTACACAACTTTGTAGCACATCTTTAAGCTTCCCTAGACAAAGAGACAGGTCACTGGAGCTCCAGCAGAAGAGAAGTTTTAAACAATAAATAGGTGAAAAAAATCATTGTTAAATATGCATTTACATCAGAAGCAATATGAAAGAGTTTCCATTGTCAATCTCTGAGGGATTTCATTGTATGGATAGGAAATGAAGGATTTTTAGATCATGTAAGTAACAAAGGAACAGGATTTGTTCTAGTATAAATACTAAATGTTCTACTTGGTTGATCTGAAGCCTGCCCTGAAAGGGCCCCTCCTCTTCCATCAACACAATATAAAATTTTAATCCTGAAGTTACATATCCTTTTCTATGGAAGTTTGATAGCCTCCCATGAGCAGGCTCCCCTGTGTCTAACAGAGCTATGACAGTCTGCTGTAACGCAGACTGGGGAAAACAACTTTTTCCATCTAAAACCCCAAAACCATCCAGTAGATGTTGCAACAGCTAATGCTTAAATTATATATTCCCAGTTGTCCTGGTTCAGCTAGGACAGGGTTAAGTTTCCCCAGCATGTGGAGAGGGAGCTCCAGACGGTTATTTGATACCATGCTGATGTCAGGTCCAGAGGCCAAAGCTGGGAACAGTTTCTGGGATTGCTATTGTCCCTGACGGTACCCGACGGGACTGCTGTATCCTTGTGGTACATCTGTGTATAACTCTTGTCCTGTTCATTGTTATTACTGCTTATTGCTATTGCTATCACTATTGTTGTTGGTTGGATTATTATTTGTTACACTGTTGTATTAAAATTTTCCTTATCTCAGCCCCGGGGATGGAATCTTACTCCCTGCCCCGTCCGATCTGAGGGTGGGGGAGGGACAATGGCAGCGTGGTCTCAGGTCCAGGCAGGGACTAAACCAGCACACCAGTGCAAGAATCTCCCTCCCTAAATGCTTTAGAAAAAGTAGTAACTGGGCCAATGTCAGTTCAACAAATCCAGTCTTCAATCTGCTCCTTTATCTTCCTGTTCACTCTTACATTAACCTGCATTCAACTTCTGGCTCCAAGTTTATTTATCCATCCTGAGAACAAATAATGTCATTCTAAAATTGATTCCTTGAAAATCTTAACTGTATTATTTCTATTATTATTCATGATGATTTAGAAACAGAGGCAGGTAACTCACCATTTTAAAGTTTCCTTCTATTATTTAGTGAGTGTTTTGAGAGACTGAAATGTCAAATGATTGTCTCAAAGCTTGCTTTTGTGTGTGCTGTGAGACACCAGGTGGTGTCAGTAATGCCTGGACCATTCATCAAGGACCAGCTGTGGCCTTTGGAATGTCACCTAGGTAAGCAGGAGTCTGTCAAAGGATGCACCCTCCCACTCCCTTGCTGTTGTATTGACAAACTCCTTAGATAAGCCCCAAAAAGGTGGACTGAGTGAAATCAGGTTGTTTCTCATTAAGCACAAGGACTGCTGATCACCAGTCATTGTGTAAGTCCGATACTTTGTGGCTCTATTGTGTATGCCTGACACCATGCATGCATTGCTAATGACTTCACACCTTCACCACTGAAGTGGTGAGGTTTCTGCCCGCCCGCCACTCCCCCCCACTCCCTCCCCTGTGATTGCTCAAGAAGCATGAAGTCAGCAAAAACCTGTGGGAACACAGGAAAAATTAGAGGTGGGCAGATATACCAATCAGCTGATAAAACAAATTTAAAAGGTGACAGATAACATTGCCGTCTGTGCACCTGCCACTAACCAGCCGGACACTGCAGGATCCATGGTAGTGACTATTCTTGTGATTCTATTCTGGATGCTTGCTTGATTTCTGTCCTTTCCTTCCATTCTATTGCTACCACTCTTCACTTTGAATAATAAAAACTGTTTTGAGTGTATAGCATTTGTCCTCATTTGTGTCTTAATGTCACACTTGGGATCTTATCTAAACCTCCCCTGACATTAGATCAGGACAAGTGTATAAAAGAAATCTTCAGCCTTTAATAGTTGTGTTATTTTCATTAAGTCTTCCTACATTTGGTTCTGCAAGCTTCACAACAAAACAGAAAAGAAGCATACCAAAAGGAAAAGCAGATTAATACGCATTGTACACTACAAGGGCATTGCCAGGATATGCAGAGATGCAGTTAGAAAAGCAAAAGCTCAGCTTGAATTTAATTTTGTCAGAGATGTCAAAAAATACAAGAAATGTCCTTCAGGTATGTAAACAAGAAGCAGAAACAGAAGGAACATATTGGCCCACTGTTAAACAGGAAGGATTAATTAGTCACCCGCAACAATGAAAAGGCAGAGAGTCACAACACTTTATTCACCTCTACCTTTACCAGAATTGTTGGGCCCCAGGCCTTGGGAGCTAAAATCCAAGTATATGCATACACAGACCCCATCAAGTGAAGGAAGAGTTGGTATGTGAACTACTACAGGAGCCTGACCCTACAAATCAATGGGCCCCAGCATTATCCACCCGAGGGTGTTAAGAGAGTTGGCTGATGTCACTGTGAGGCCACTCTCCACAAACTTTGAGAAATTGTGAAGGTTTAGGGACATCCCAGAAGACTGGAAAAAGGCTTATGTCACCCACATCTAACAAAATCTTGAAGGAGGATCCAGGAAATTTAGGCCCATCCAGTCCCTAGGAAAGTTATGGGAAATCCTCCTGGGGGCTTTCACAAGTCAAATGAAGCATGTGATTGAGAAAAGCCAGCACTGATTCACCAAGGGCAAATTATGCTTGACAAAGCTGATTGGATTCTATGACAAAGATATGGGGTGAGCTGTGGACACTGCCTATGTAGATTTCACCAAGGCTTTCAAGACAGTTCCCCACAGTCTCCTCCTAGAGAAACTGTTAGTCACAGTCTAGACAAGTGGTCTGTGTAGGAAGCGGGTACTGGCTGACAGGCTGCACCCAGAGAGAGGTGGTAAACAGCTGTTTTTCAAAGTAGCAACCTGTCACAGGTGGGGTCTCCCAGGGATCAGTATTGGGCCCAACACTGTTTAATATCTTCATGAGTGATCTGGATGAAGGGATCAGGTGATGAAGCTTGCTGATGATACCAAACTGAGTGGGGAAAGGAGAACCACCCTGCAGGAAGATGTGGATAGGATGGAAGGGTGGGCTAACAAGAACATCATGACATTCAGCAAGGGCAAGTTTAAGGTCTTGTTCCTGGGAAAAGAGAATCCAGAAGAGAAGCTCAGTCTGGGGAACAGCTCTGTGAAAAGGGACCTGTGGGTCCTGGTGGACAACAAGCTCAACAGGTTGCCAACAGAATGCTGGATTGCATCAACAAGACCATCACCAGCAGAGATAAAGAAGTTATTACCCCACTCTACTCAGCACTTGTCACGTCACACCTGGAATACCGTGTTCAGTTTTGATCCCTGATATACAAAAAGATGTAGACAGGCTGGAGAGAGGCTAGAGGAGGCCCACAAAGATGATGAAGGGACTGGGAAGCCTGTCATATGAGGAAAGGCTGAAAGAGTTGGGTTTGTGCAGCCTTGAGAAGGGAAGGCTTTGGGGAGACCTTATCACCATGTTATAGTATTTAAAGGGTGGCTACAAAGAAGATACTCTTTTTACAAGGAGTCATATGGAAAGGATGAAGGGTAATGGGTACAAGTTACTCCTGGGGAGACTCCATTTGGATGCAAAAGGAAAATTTTTCACAATGAGAGCAATCTGCCACTGGAATAATCACCTCAGCGAAGTGGTGGGTTCCCCAACATTGGATACTTTTAAGACTCAGCTGGACAGGGTGCTGGATTATCTTCCCTAGACCATGTTTTTGCCAAGAAAGCTTGAACTGACTTGCCGAAACACGACTCCACAGCCTCTAAGACTGTGCAGTAGGTATGTTTATTCAGCGCTGAGGCACACGGGGGATCATTCCACCACAAACGTGCGCACCTCTCGTGGCACCTTGTCTTAGCTTTATGCTACAAAGCATTACATATTCATAATACGCCTATACATATGCATGATCTATCCTGGCTTTGTATTATAATGAGCCTGAAAGTCATCTTCATATGTTCCGCCCCAGTCTCCTCCTAGTTGCGTCTGCACAGTGTGTCCCAGTGGTCGTGGGCTGGGGTCAAAGAGATGGAGTAGCTCCTCTTCCTCTCTGTTGAACTTTTTGCCTCAGTTTCTTGCGCAGTGTCTGTAGCCTCCTGGACTCAGGCCGGACCATGGGGTTGGTTTTGACCAGTTTTTAGGGCTGTCTTCCTATTCCATCAGGAAGCATTCTCTCACAGCTTCCATCAATCAGGGTTTCCATATTGTTCTGCTCTCTGGCCCATCAACTATGATCTATTATCCTGTTTTAATCTTAGTTATCTTTTAACTAATAGGCCTCTAGTCCCTAGCCTGATCTCTAAGTCTTCCATCTTTATATCTAACCTAAGTTATACCTTCATTTCTTGAGTGCCTAATTTCTATATCCTATTTTAATTTCCTACCTCCTTATTTCAGGACCAGATGATTCTGATATCTTCCAACCTGATATTCTATATTCTATGACAGTTCAGTATATTACCTGTTTTAATAAAATAGAGTATATATATCAAAAAATCATTGATGCCTTCATATAATACTCCCCAAATGCCTATTGCATCTCCATAAACAAACCCAGCACACCAAAAGAGACCACACAAAATTATTCTTATGCTACGAAATGTACTTACCATGACTAGGAAGACACTACAGGATTTTCCTAATGGTCAAGGTCTCAAAAAAAAATTACCATCACAACTGACAATAACTGGTACCCTTAGTGTCAGCCTGAGCAGAGACTATGGCTTAGTCATGCATAGCTACTAGTCCTTGTACCCAGAGGAAGTCTCTCTGGGTCAGTGTTGCTATATATAACAATTGAACTGCATGGGCAGGCTTGCATTGTCACTGCCTGTTTTACATCTGTACTTCCAGCATGTTTCTGTCTTTCACATATTTTTTAAAGAGCATCTGTGTACTCCACTGAGAAAAAAGATGTGTTCCAATCATCTAAATTGTACTGAAAGAGGAATAGAGCAGCAATTTTTGAAAGCACAACATTTAGAAACTTTAAATACTACTGTGCATACTCTAAAAAAGTGACAAAAGACACTGCTGCAAATCAAGAGAAGCCAAAGACTAGATTAGTGTGGTGCAATAAATCAGAGATGACAGACAGGCATGGAAACAAAACTCTCCACTGGACGATTGGAAGATACCAGTGAAGTTACTGAAGTTTAATTAAGTCAAAGGATCTGCAAACTCCTGTTATCCTTTAAGTCCCTGAAACTGTAATTTAAATAGGAACAGATCAGGCACAAGGATGCAAATTATGTTGTCTTTCAAACACTGGGATTTCATCCACAAGAGATTACACAACTCTATGAGTAAACTGCTTTATAATCTAATCCAGAGCATTTTTTTCCCCAAATTCTTCTAATTCCAGGCAAAGACAACCATTTTAAGAAACATTATAATCCTTCATTCTCTACTAAATATAGCCCAGTAAAATAAATTGGTTTGAGAGAGCTGGAAAAAAATACTCCAGGTTTTGTTAAATCATAGTGAGATCAGATGCTATTTGAGAATTTCCAATGTATCAACACTAACACCAACAAATTAATCTCACTTCTGACTAAGAAGAGATGTTACATTCACCTCCTGAGCCTCTGTTGGCTTTGACCAGCTAGAGGGAATCACTGCTCTGGAGCAGCTCTGTGAGACAGTACAAAGCCCCACAATCAACCTGAAGAGAGAACACCGGTCCTGTATCCAGCTGACAAGTCTCATGCTCCAAGGCCAGCCTTAATTTCTGTACCCAAGTTTAAAGCAATTCACAAAATATTTACTTAGTACAGTGAGAAATGTTCTAATAAGACCGTTCTGCTTGTCATTATCTAAAAATATTTAATGACGGCATCCCAATTATCTTAGATATGCAATGAATTCTACAAGGAATTGTAAATAATTGCCTTTTCAGTTGTCTTTTCTTTCCACCTACCCCTTATATGAGTTCCTTAAAGCATAATTCTTGCTAAGATATTTGCCAAAAAGTGAAAAGAATATTCTTGATTAGACAGCTTTCAACAACATTAAGCTTCCATAGTTTAGCACATATCTTTTAATAACAAAGATGTTGCATCTCTAAATGATGTGTGCATTTAACCTTCTTAGTCTTTAGTAGAGGGCTCCAGTATTCTTAATTTGGCTTTTTCTTTCGGTTTTGGGGTTTTTTTTTACCTTTTTTTAAACGACAATTGCTCCATCTAGTGGTACTTTCTCAAGGGAGGGAAAAACAAAACAAAACAAAACAAAGCACAATGACAATAAGTATAAAATTCCACATGTAGGAACAGAAATCTCATATCAAAATCAGGAATGTTTCCATTCAGATTATTTGGCCTGTTCCATAGCTTTTCCCTTTGACAACTGCACGGAAAGAAGTAAAAAAATATGACAATTTTTTATACTTACCATGAAAACAAGTACTTCATTTTTTAACTCTACGAAGATTAATTGTAACCATCTTTAATGTACTGATTAGCATCTTAAAATAATCTACTTCATCAACAAAATGCCTTACCTTAGTGACCCATCCGGCTCTAATTGGCTGGTGGTGTCTATTTAGCTGGGCCTATTACCCGATAGCACAGTTTCAGGTACACAAGGGAGAGGTTATTCTTAAACTAATTATACTGAATGCATGATGAGCAAAACCTCTTCTGTCCCAGCTTTGTCTCACAAGAGTCTCTGGGTAACCAGCTGCCAAAAGATCTGTAAATTATTTTTTTTTTTTTTTTTTTTTTTTTTTTTTTTTTTTTAAGTATCTTTCATTTTAGGTACAAGATGTACTTTTTTTTCCCACGTGATAAAAGTGGTCATCCTTGAAAAAAAAAATTATCAGATGCTGAGGGCACAGTCAAATTTATTTTTTAATGTTTTCTGCAACAGCCTGCTCTGAAGAAACACAGGATTCCTATTAGCATATCTTTAGTCTTCTTGGTCCATTGATTCTCTCTCATCTTCTCTGCTTGAAAACCTGGAGAAGTATTGCCTACAATTCTGAACTTGAAATCGGGCATTCCATGTTAGGTATTTTGGAAATTGTATTGGTCACTAAATTTCTTCATATCTGTTTCCCCATCTCTAATATGCACTAGTCATTGTAGAAATTAATGTTTGAACAACTATTGAAACTAACTTACACTAAGATCTCCTCTAGTTTTCCTAGAGACAGGATGCAAGTTTACCTAACTCAAAGATTTTAAAAATTTGAGAAAGGCTAATCACTAAACATAAATTGGATTTTATTTAACTTGGTTTCAAATAATGCCATTTCAATTTCACTTGTTCATAGAATACATTAACTGAAAATGAAAAATTAACAGAGTATTGAGGAAGATGGTCATAGAATATCATAAAAATATACCTTCTTACAGATATATTTGTGTCCTTCCCTGACCACTGTACATGAAAGCAATACATGCCTTTGTGTTTGTACACTATGCTGTGTTCACTGAGTTAATAAGAGACAACTCCAGCCATATGTTTCAGTGAATGCCTGAGCAGCCAACTCGATGCAAGCAAATACCGTTTTTCTGCAATTAGAAAATATGTCCTTCAATTAGAAAATATATTCCTGAATGGTCTTTGCGGCACTCAGGAGGCCGCCCCTCAATTCCTGTGTTCAGTTTTGGGCCCCTCACTACAAAAAGGACATTGAATGACTCGAGCGTGTCCAGAGAAGGGCAACGAAGCTGGTGCAGGGTCTGGAGCACAGGTCGTACGGGGAGCGGCTGAGGGAACTGGGGGTGTTTAGTCTGGAGAAGAGGAGGCTGAGGGGAGACCTCATCGCCCTCTACAGCTCCCTGAAAGGAGGGTGCAGAGAGCTGGGGATGAGTCTCTTTAACCAAGTAACAAGCAATAGGACAAGAGGTAAAGGCCTCATGTTGCATCAGGGATAGTTTAGACTAGATATTTCAAAGCATTTCTTTCCAGAAGGGTTTGTTAGGCATTGGAATGGGCTGCCCAGGGAGGTGGTGGATTCCCCATCCCTGGAGGTGTTAAAGAGTCGCATAGAAATAGCTCTTAGGGATATGATGTGGCTGGGAACTGTCAGTGCTAGGTTAATGGTTGGACTAGATGATCTTCAAGCTCTTTTCCAACCTAGATCATTCTGTGATTCTCTGAGAGACACTTAAAGTATCTATTTTGAATTGCTCAATGACATGCCATTCAAAGAACTCTTTGGGAGCTGCAAGTGACCTCCAACTCTGGGGAAAGGAATTTCGGAAAAAAAAAGTATTTGTTGGTCTACTCTTCTGCTCAACTCTATTTTTAAACAAAACAAAGATGATGTGTTTGTAAACTGCAATTAATCTAAACAGGAGAAATTAGTGTGTTATGGGGATTAAATTGCATTAGAACATGTACAGGTGCATGCCAAAAAAAAAACAGATACCAAAACATTTCAGCAACTACTGCTTTGTTGTCTGTTTTCGGTTTGGGAATTTTTTTACCTCACTGAAGCAATTTAATTAAAAAAAAAAAAAAAAAAAAGGCACTTTCTACCAAAGATAAATCAAAATCTGCTTTATCTGGAATTTAGATATCTTTGGTTATCAAAGTGGTTATCTTCCCAGATTTGGTTATCTTCCCAGAAGATAATGGATATATAATGTTCTCTGTCATCAGTCACTATTAGATTTACCTTAGATGAACCCTTCTTCAAATCTTTATGAGCACCTTTTTTATAAACCGATGAAATCATCCTAATACTTCACAGTTTCTGTGTGATTGTCCAGCAGCCCAATTAGCCACCCCTTACACTATAATGTTTTGACTGGATTAATTGATCAGGCCAAACTGGAAAAGACTCAGACATCAGGAAAAGAAAGAGTAGTAGGTATAACTGAAGCCTTGCATGCTGAATAGATGACTTCTCATTAAGTCTGTAAAAAGACTACTGTTCTCTTACATCAATCTAAATGAAGCAGATCATATTCCCATATCTAGTCCCAACTGGCATCAAACCAATACAATTCTACTTTGCATTGCTACATTCCAGAGTATACAAAGGATTATTGTATACAACAGGTATATCTGAAGCTGTTTCAAAAAGGAAAATGCCACCACCAAGAGAATTAAGTCTGTAGTCTAATTCTATCTCTCAGATGAATTTTTGAAAACATATTTTCTTCAGGTAAGAGTGGAAATTCTCCTCCCAGTTCCCATCATCTTGACATAGCCTTCCCATTAACTTTCAGCCTAAACTTTTGGTCTAGTTTCACACCACCAAAAAATGTCTATGTACCCCTGCTTACTACCTCATTTGGTTCATTAAATATGAAGACAATTACTCCATCCTTGGTTCAAAAGTAATTTCTACCTTTTTTTAGTTACAAAAGCTTGCAATTTCTAAGTCCATCTGCCTGGAAAGTGGCTGTCTTTTTACATTCCCACATGCATGTCAGCACATTTCTGCATGTACAGGCTTCTTCTCAATTCAGGATGCAATTTTCAATTACCTTCTCATGGCTCCCAGCTACAGTCTTGGTTTTCTGCCTGCATATAACCCCTGACCTGTTGTGATAAGAATCACCCATCTCAGAAAATAATAGACTCACATTATCACTATATTTTTGAACTTCATTTTAACACCTCTTTTCTTTCACTGTGGATATTTTTCCTATTCTGGCCCCATGGCTCAAAGATTTCATTTATCCACTGAATAGAGGTTTTCTGACATTTATCTGCAATTCATACCATGTTATCAATTTGATTGTTTCTTCTCACACACACACACACACACACACTTTGACAGTTTAAATGTATTACTCTGTTTTAATTTCATGTGTCTTAAAGCATTAAGAAATTCATGATGATTCTTCTGTTACACATTAAAAAAAAAAAAAAAGAAAAAGAAAGAAAAAACACCACTAATTTATCTTGTCTATCTCTCTTTTAGATTATATTTGAGAGATGACCAATATAAGCTCCCTGACAGTATTAAAAATAAAAATTAACTTCCCTAAGTGACTTCCCCAGCAGTTCAATGGCATCAACAAGAAGATGCAAGAGAGACTGGGAGATCACCAGTAGTCTCTGAGTTACAGTTCATCTGGACAGAAGTAGCATAAATAGTACTTTTATTTTTAACTTGTCAGAAATAAAACCAAAATGTCTTTCACATGTGACACCAGCTCTGTCACAAAGCGGATGGATGTGTCATATTATTATCAGAGACTCATATCCATACTGAAGATATTGATATAAACTCAAGCTTATAAAGAAACCTCTCTCAAACTTTCCCTTTGATCTTTTGTAATCAATGTCAGATGTTAGCACAAACAAGGACAGGTCAACAGATTATTCAGATTTCAGAAGGATATCTGTTCCAAGTTCGACACAAGATGTATGAAAAACATACAGCCTTGTTTGTGAGATGCAGTATTTTGCTACCATGGATCAAGTAAGACAAAAGAAGAGGAATAAAATGTCAACTTTTGAAATGGTAGGTTAACAGTGCACTGCCGCCATGGCTTATAGGAGATCCTATGTTTTTCAGGGATCTGAAAACAGAGACACATGAGATTTCTTTGAAACTGAAGGTAAGAAAAAGCAATTTAGATTAATCATAAAAAGATGTCATGAGGAACTTCAGGGACATCCTTACTGAATTTAGGTGAATGGAAATTCACTATTCATATATACTAATTATGAACACTGGAGAGAAAAAAAAAAAAAAAACAAACCACAAAATATTCATATATCTTATCAATTCATTAAAACCATCGTGTCATCTCTGTGGGCAGCATAATAAAAACTTTTCTTCAGCATTCCAGCTGCAAACAAAAAACACCCACAAAGCTAAATACAATGTTAGTCTCCATGGAGTGACACTGTGATAAAACATATTATGCTCTTATATTGAAATCAATGGCTCACAAAGTCATTTAAAATAAATACTTTTAAAACATGAACTGTAATTATTTGTTGCATGTTATTGACACAGCAGGTTGCAAAGAGCAAGAATTTAAACACTAATAAAATGAATGAAAAGGGATTAGATATTCATTTGGACATCACATATAACCAGTGCTGTAAATGTAGGCCTTCTGCCAAGCCCTGGCTGGCAGAAACAAGGATAAGAGCCAGCTTTGAGGGGTCCTTATTAAATTATGTAAGTAACAGTGGGTAAAGCCATCACCACAGAAAACAGGATGTTTCCCAGTGTGTGAATTATACTACAGACAATGTAATGTGTGAGATAGCACTCTCCCACTCAATGACAGTTAAGAAGTCTCCAACATAAACAACAACAACAACAACAATATTTTATTTAAGAGAAAGAGGATATATTGATTTGAACAAACCAATCTGTGCACAAAGGGCAAAATTCCCATCCCAGAACATATGTCCCAGTCCTGCAAACATGCCTGACTGTGGGTAGGCAAGCTGAAGTGACTTTTTTTTCCTGGTTGCCCAGCTACATCATTTCAACCCTGCTGTTCTTCCAGCTCTGTCTGTTGTGGTATGCTGGGCCACCTTTCACAGAAACCTTGTTAGTGTTTCAGTTCAGGAGTGCAATGGACTTTAGTATTCACAATCATCCTCCTTATCTCAGTAGAAGGAATCCAAATTTATGACTCTTTCCCTAAAAAATATATACACACACACACAAGGGCATACACTGAAACAATTTCAAGAATTGCCTTTTCACACATTTTCTTCATTCCGAGGCTTCTCGATTAAGCAAAATGGCAAGCTTTCCACAGTATAATTTAAAAAAAAAAAAAAAAAAAAAAAGCACCTTTTAACAGCAAAATCCTTGCCTCCCCAAGATCTCTTTATAAGTGTGAATTACACCTCCAAAGATGGGTTCAATGGTTTGTTCTCCTGGTGCCAATTGTCTGTCAGGGGCCCTTTCTCTTAATGAGCCTTTATTCCCCTTCGCACAAAGAAGCTACCTTCCTTTGGACTGCTTAATATAATTAATCAGATTTTGGAGAGAGTATTAATATTTTTTACCCATTAAAACATAAGCCAATCTCTTAACCAAAGTAGCTGGCTGGCTTTTGGTTGAGGCAAGAGCCAAAACAATGCACTGGAAGATGCACTGCAGTGGCTGAATGACTGTGCTAAAATGTGAAGAAATGACCATGAGGTATCTAAAATAAAAGGTCATCACAGAGAAAGCAAAGCAGTTGTACAAACATGAAGTATCTAGAAACTGTAGCAACTAACAAGAGGTTTCAGCAACAAAATTTCTACCTTACACCCCTTCTCCACTTAGAAAAGGAAATAACTTGTATTTCTGTTAAATAACATCAGGAGGAAATCTAACACTTCTTTTTGTATTCTTCCCTGCTCCCAACTTCTTAGCATGGTTGCTGGCACACTGAGAATCAAGGCAGCACATCAGCTAGGCCTGTAAGGGGAGAGCTGTAAGGAAGGGACAACCTTTCTCAAGTGACAGACCACAGACTAATTTTTGTTTTCAGATGTTTCCAAAGCACAGCCCATGCACGCCACCCAAGTCACAGAAATGATCAAGCCTTTCCTGTGAGAGGTGTTTGACAGGATCACTGTGTGAATATTCTTAACCAGCTGCTGTCAAAAAAATCTCTCATATATCTATGCCTCTCCATATTCTTCAGGTAAGAGGACTGCTTACAATAAAATTTACCTCATATTGTATATTTTCCGCTAGGATAGTATTTTTTGCAAAACAGCTTCTACTTCTTTAGTCTTTAATAGAACAAAACTTACCCAAGTTCAAATATTTCATTTATGACATAAAGAAAATTTAAGTACACCTGGTACAAAATAAAAGCACTGACAATACATTGAAATGTTAAAGTGCAGGTCAGGCATTAAGTGCCAGTTATACATTCCTATCAGTCCTGAAAATATGTGAAATGTTCTTCTCTAAAATGATACACCCAGAGGAAGTCCAACATCAAAATTCACACCAGACACAAGCCTTGCAGTTGAAGTTACAGAAAAGAAAAAAAAAAAAAAAAAAAAAAAAAAAAAGAGCAGCATGGACAGAAATGAGGATTTATGGGAAAACCAGATGCTAAAAGGAAGCCAAGAAAAAGAATAAGAAAATGGGAAAACTACAGAGCTCAGGAAATATATATCTATGGATAGACAGGTAAGAATACATATATAAACACATATATGCATGTCTAACACTGACAGAAAATGTAATATGTGGAGTTCTGCTATTTGTTTCAATATTTGTTTGACAACTGCTGTAAATTAGGAATTATCGCATTACAGTAAGGTATGAAATTTGTCTGCCTGTAATGTTTACAAAAAGTTGCATATAACATGAAAGTAGAAGTTAACTTATATCACAACTACCACAAAATTAAATGTTAATTAGGTTTTCTATCACAACTTCAAAAATCTATTGGACAAAGTTCATCTTAGACGTGTTTTGAAAAAAATGGTAAGAAGTGTAACAGATATTCTGCTTCTCCAGAAGTGATGCAGTAGTGGGAGTCAGCACTTGGAAGAGAGGGAGAGAGGGAGGGAGGCAGAAATCGAGAAACGGATGATGGAGAAAATTGGTCAGTATGAGGGAGAGAGAGAAAAAAAAAGATGCTGAGGCCCTGATCCAGACAAATGCAAATTTGTTGGCATCTCAGACATTTTAAAAGCTGTGTTGATTCAAGTGATTTTTACATAAATTACAGACTTTGGCTAAAAGTTAGAAAAAAAACCCACATGCGCGCGCGCACACACACACACACACACACACACAAGAACCTTTTATATTCTTGATTTACACCACCCTACCAAAATTAGAAATAGTTGTGAAGTTGTGAGATGGCGAGCAAACCAGTTTTCACATTCAAGTTCAAATACACTTGAACTATAACAGACAAAAAATTAAAGGATAAATACTAGACATATATCCAAGCTTAGTACTTCATAATTGTAAGTCTTTTGTCTCATACTAGAAAGCATCATTAAAAAAAAAAAAAAATCTATTTAAATACCATTACTCAGGAACAGCTCATACAAGGTGCATTTTGAAGTTTTGATCAATTAGTATGCAACACAGTTAAAAGTGATTTTGCAAACATTTGTCAGAGAGTAACTGTGTCTACAGAGAAAACAGTTATTAAAAAATCATGAGTATTTCATAGAATAAATATTTAATTTTATCTGAAACATTTCTGCTTTAATTGTGTAGTTTAAAAAAAAAAAAAAAAAAAAAAAAAAAAAAAAAAA
>NW_020799143.1:11553547-11572208 GCF_003259725.1 Athene cunicularia
CCCCCCGCCCCGTGGAGGGGAGGGTTTTGTGGTTCGTTTTGTTGTGGGTTTTTTTTTAATATAAATTTTTTTAATGTTACTCAGTAGGAAAGTAAATCAGGATTTCTGAATGGGAAAAGGACTTTAAGGACTGTTTATGTTACCTGACTTAATGCTGTTGACTCCATTATTTTGATGGGTTCAACTTTCATAATCATCAGCTACAGAAACTTTACTTGGGCTCTTTGCATCACTTCAACTTATCCCATCAGGTAAATTTAACTTAGTTTTAAATAGCTTTTTTGGGTTGTTATGACTCATTTGAAGGAACAGTCAAACCCAATTACACTTTTAATACACTGAATCACAGACATGTTCATAGGATGTGAATCATCTATATATCTGTCTTCAGCAGACACAGTAGTGTGAACTGATATAAGCAACTTCAGTATAAATGGTTACATACTGCCCTGAAAATAAAAGTGTTTTTCTCTAACTGATTTTTGAAAGTGTTTTATGGTTATCTTGATCTCAGAGAGAAATTGGTACTAAGCTGCCAGCCAAACATTTCAACAGACATTCATATACAGCAATGTTTTGGGGTTTTATTGCATTCATTAGAAATTGTAAGAAAAACTATATACAAGAAAATGACCGTCTGGCTACTGTGTATTATTTCCATTTATCTTCTTTTCCTGTCATTCTGTGTTCTTTCGTGCCTCCTCTTTCCAAGACAGTGAGCAGAAATAGCACGGCTTGCTTGCCACAGTGCCTGTTATTGGTTGTCATATTCTACACAGTTGGCTTATATTGAGTAGTATTTCTTTCTGCTTCCTTTTCTTATTCTGAAATTCCTTTACTGGGATTTTCTGCCTCATACCAAAGCAGAAGATTCTTCACAGCACGATCTTATGCTCATGACTAGCTTTATTCGAGAAACATTTGGCACAGATTCTCATTACTTCATATTCACAGAAAACATGAACTGCAGCATATGCTACATTAAAAAGATGTTTGTGGAGGTTTGAACTCAGGTGGCAGCCAGATGTCACGTGTCCGGCCGTTGACCTCCCCCTCCCCCCTCTGGTAAGATAGGAGAGGTATAAAAGAAGAGGATTCGTGGGTTGAATAAAAAAGAAAGAATTTACTAAATATAACAAGAGAACAAGAGTAACAATAGTGAATTCAAAAAGAAAACAGGTAAAATGCAACAGTGGCTTATCAAATGCAGCAACTGCCCCCCACAGCAACAATACCATCTGAGGAGCAGACAACATGCAGTGAGCAGAGCAGGCCAGAGAGCTAGCCCCACACCACCTGGCCATGACATCACATGGTATGAAATACTCCAATGAGAATTAACTCCATCCTTGTTGAAACTAGGACAGCCTCCACCCCTTATTCCATACCAGTGACGTTATGTTCAGGTTTCCAAATACATCTTAAGGAATCACCATCCCCCTGTTTTTTTTTCCCCAGGTCTCACAGATCTCATTCCCTTAGTCTATGTTCCATCCTTCCACAATGTATGATGAGATCATTTGGTCCATAACTTTGGGTTCCATCTGTTATGACATTCTATAAGGCTGAGGAATGAGGTGGAGTTGGCTCAGTCAGTGGAGCAGGAGGCTTTGGATGTGGCATGGGGGCGTTGCAAGGCACTAAATGCAATAAAAGGGTTATTTGCATTGGCTAGTCTCACCTAAAATCAAATCTCCCTGTGGCACACGTCAGACCTCTCCATCCTTCTGCATCACTCACCAAGTGCACCCAGGTCCTTGGGCAAAAGTAATCCCATGCATGGGTTTACCTTTATCCAATGCAGGAATAACCCAGATTGTCTTCCTCAGCATATTCCTAATGCTCACTATGGCAGCTTTATCCCCATCCACAGTATGAAGGAGGTTTGACAGAGCAGGGCCAGCTTGCTTGGCAGATCCTCTGGCATTGACTAACCAGGTGGATTTTGCTAAATGCACATCCCAGTGTTTGAAAGTGCCACCAGCCATTGCTCTCAGTGCAGTTTTAAGCAATCCATTGTATCACTAAATTTTTCCAGGGGCTCGTGGATGGTAGGGGATGTGATATATCCATTCAATGCCGTGTTCTTTGGCCCAGGCATTTATGAGGTTGTTTCGGAAAAGTGTCCCATTATCTGACTCAATCCTTTCTGGCATGCCCTGCTGCCATAAGACTTTCTCCTCAAGGCCTACAGTGGTGTTCCAGGCAATGGCATGGGACACAGTATGAGCTTCCAACCAACCAGTGGCTGCTTTCGCCATTGTAAGCATAAAGTGTTTGCCATGATGATTTTGTGGGAGTATGATATAATCAATCTGCCAGGCTTCCTCATATTTATACTTTGACCATGGTCCTCCCTACCAAATGGGCTTTAACCGTTTGCCTTGTTTGATCGTAGCACATGTCTCACATTCATGGATTACCTGTGCAATAACATCCAAGGTTAGGTCTACCCTTCGGTCACAAGCTCATCTCTATGTTGCATCTCTTCCCTGATGGCCTGAGGAGTTGTGGGCCCAGCAAGCCAGAAATTGTTCACCCTTATGTTGCCAGTCCAGACCGACTTGAGCCACCTTGCTCTTGGCAACCTGATCCACCTCTTGGTTGTTCTGATGTTCTTCAGTGGCCCGGCTCTTGGGTACATGAGTGTGTACATGGCGTACTTTCACAACCAGATTCTCTACCTGAGCAGCAATATCTTGCCATAACTCAGCAGCCCAGACGGGTTTGACTCTGCGCTGCCAGTTGCTCCTTTTCCACTGCTGTAACCACCCCCACAGCACATTTGCCACCATCCATGAGTCAGTACAGAGGTAGAGCACTGGCCACTTTTCTCACTCAGCAATATCCAAGGCCAACTGGATGGCTTTCACCTCTGCAAATGGACTCAATTCACCTTCTCCTTCAACAGCTTCAGAAACCTCATGTGGTGCTCCATACAGCTGCCTTCCACCTTCGATGTTCCCACAATGTGACAGGACCCATCGGTAAACAGGGCATATCGCTTCTCATTATCCAGTAGTTTATTGTATGGCGGGGCCTCGTCAGCATGTGCTACCTCTTCCTCTGGTGCCATTCCAAAATCTTTGCCTTCTGGCCAATTTGTGATCACTTCCAGTATTCCTGGATGTCTGGGCTGCTTATTCGAGCCCATCGTGTGACTAATGCACCCCATTTACTCTACGTGGCATCAGTTGCGTGGTGTGTAGAGGGGACACTCCCTTTGAACACCCAGCCCAGCACTGGCAGTCGGGTACCAGGAGGAGCTGTGCATCAGTCCCAGTCACCTCTGAAGCAGGTCAAACCCGTCCATATGCTGCTAGTATCTCCTTTTCAGTTGGAGTGTAGCGGTCCTTGGATCCTCTGTATCCTCAACTCCAAAACCCCAGAGGTCGACCCCGAATCTCCCCAGGTGCTCTCTGCCAGAGACTCCAGGTAGGGCCATTCTTCCCGGCTGCAGTGTAGAGCACATTTTTAACATCTTGCCCTGCTGGAAGTGTCCAGAGGGCTACTGCATGGATTATTTCCTCTTTAATGTGTTCAAAAGCTTGTCACTGCTCTGGGCCCCATGCAAACCCACTCTTTTTCTGAGTCACTTGATAGGGAGGGCTGACAATCTGACTGTAATATGGAATGTGCAGTCTCCAGAAACCCACAACACGTAAGAAGGATTGAGCTTCCTTTCTACTAGTTGGTGGGGACATAGCTGTTATTTTATCAATCACCTCCATTGGAATCTGACAATGTCCATCTTGCCATTTTACTCCTAAAACCTGGATCTCTTCTGCATGTCACTTGAACTTACTGCGCTTTATGGCAAAATCATATCTCAGATGGATTTGGATTATTTTCTCCCCTTCCTCAAAATCTTCTTCTGCTGTACTACCCCATACAATGATGTCATCAATGTACTGTAAGTGCTCTGGGGCTTCACCCTGTTCCAGTGCAGCATGGATCAGTCCATGGCAAATGGTGGGGTTGTGTTTCCACCCCTGGGACAGCCGATTCCAGGTGTATTGGGCACCCTTCCAGGGAAAAGAAAACTGTGGCCTGCATTCTGCTGCCAGAGGGATGGAGAAAAATGCATTGACAATATCATTCATGGCATGCCACTTTCAACTCTAGTTCATACTGAAGTTCTAGCATGTCTGGCACAGCAGCACTCAGCGGTGGCGTGACTTCATTCATGCCACGATAGTCCACTGTCAGTCTCCACTCTCCATTAGACTTTCGCACTGGCCATATGGGGCTGTTAAAGGGGGAGAGTGTCTTGCTGATGACTCCTTGGCTCTCTAGCTGATGAATCAGTTCATGGGTAGGGATTACAGAGTCTTGACTGGTGCGATGTTGCCGTTGGTGCGCTCTTGTAGTGGCAGTTGGCACCCGTTGTTCTTCAACCCTCAACAATCCCACAGCAGAAGGATCCTCTGGGAGACCAGGTAACACAGACAGCTGTTTAATTTCCTCTGTTTCCAAGGCAGCTATACCAAAAGCCCACCGACACCCTTTTTGGTCCTTAAAATACCCTCTCCTGAGATAATCTATGTCAAGGATGCATGGAGCTTCTGGGCCAGTCACAATGGGGTGTTTTCCCACTCTTTTCCACTTAGGCTCACCTCGGCTTCCAATACAGTCAACTGTTGAGACCCCCCTGTCACTTCTGAAATACAAATGGGTTCTGATCCTTTAAAATGTGATGGCATTAGGGTGCATTGAGCACCAGTGTCCACTAGAGCCTTATACTGCTGGGGGTCAGATGTGCCAGGCCATCGAATATACACAGTCCAGTAAACTTGGTTGTCCCTGTCCTCCGCCTGGCTGGAGGCAGGGCCCTCTGATGTTGGTCATTGTCCTGGTTCAGCTAGGATAGGGTTAAGTTTCCCCATCAGGGGGAGGGGATCTCAGCCGGACGCTACACGGCAGCACGGGAAGCTTCCCTTTGTGGCTTTGGTCGTGGAAAGCACGCATGGCGGGTTGGTTGTATTCACTGCGGTATTTCTCTATCTTTTGTCTTGTTTACTGTTATTACTGTTTATTGTTGTCATCATTGCTACTGTTGTTGTTCAGATTTGTTTATCACACTGTTGTATTAAATCTTTTCTTATTTCAACCCTGGGGCTTGTGCCTTACTTCCAACCCTGACTGGCTGAGGGTGGGGGAGGGACAACGGCAACATGGTCTCTGGTCCTGGCAGGGCCTAAACCACCACAGTCATAATACCCGCTAACAACAGATGGGTTAGTGTGGTGTTCACGGGTTTCAGCCTCATCTTGATTACTGGAAACTGGAGCAGCATGTCTCCTGAAAGGATGACATTCTGTACTGTTCTTCCTTCCAGCTCACATACCCACTTTTCTAGGAGGTAGGTAGGTTTTCCATCTCATTTCTTCATGTCTTCTCCATGGTCACACAGGCAATGCCACAGCTTCCCCCATGGTGTGTACCAGTTCTCTCAAGTAGAGAAACGATTGCTCCTAATAGCTGAGATTCTGGTCCATGGAGGTGAGGAGTAGAATGTGTTCTCCTTCAGTTGCTGGACATCTTGAGATAATTGTTTCACAGCCATGATGATGGGGAAGAGACACTTTCTTCATATCATTGTAGTTGGCAAACCAGTTCATTCATTGTTAGTCCCTCTTCGTCTGCCCAGTCCATTACTGCTAATGCATATGATGAGGGTGTCCTCCATAGAAAAGTCATTCACATGTGCGGGTGCATCGGACTTCACATCTGGTTCTGTGGGTGGCTGTGCATTATCTGGGTCATAGAAAACTACCTCCCACACAGCTAGCCCCCTCAAGTATTGAATCCTCTCTCCATAGTGGTCCACTTTCTTGGTCAACATGTCAAGTCGTCCTTGAAGGGATACCTCTCCCTCACACTTGACAGAAGTTGCTTCCAGAGACTGATTTTGCGTCTCCTTTCCAATGGCTTTGTCAATGCCCCCTTCCCTAGACAGGGATCACAGCTGCCTGGCCTCTCTGCCCTCTAGTTCCGTGTCACTGGCCCCTCTAGCCCAGCCCTGCATCAGATAGGTAACAAGTTGCTCAGCTGGCTAGCGGCTGTAATCTTTTTTTAAGTCTCACTACTTGCTCAGGGACAAGGATTGGGTGACTATCACTGTCTCTACCTCCTCCTGTTCTCATGATGGGCCTGGTGCATTGTCACCCTGTACCCTGTGAGGGTATTTTCTTGTGTATTTCTTCTTCTGTATGGGAACAACTGACAGGGTCATGGGTTGGTTCTCTGGTTCAGCTGCAGTGCCCATCCTTGGTCTTGTAGTGGCTGCAGTCTCTATTATTTGGTTCATCTTAAATAGTAGCTTAACCATAAACAAAACATGAACCACATTCAGGAACACACTAGTTCCTAACACCACGGTAACCATGTTTAGATCAACATTCCACAGATATTTGAACCCCCCAAATTTCTCAAACACAGCTGTAAATAGCCCCAGGACCAATGACCTTATGCTATCATAGATTAGCATCACATAGTTGACCCAGCTCTCACGGAAGGTGAGCAACAGCATGGGAAACACGTATTGCATATGAGGTGACAAGATCTTAAGGAGACAAACAATCCACATTTTCTCTGTTTGTTTTGTTATCTCAGACAAAAAGAAAAATCTCCGTTCCCCATGTTGGGTGACAAAAACTTTAGAGGTTTGAACTCAGCCAGCAGCCAGATACCACGAGTCCGGCTGTTCACCTCCCCCTCCTCCCTCTAGTGAAATAGAGGTGGGACAAAAGAAGATGATTTGTGGGTTGAATAAAAAAGGAAGAATATACTAAATATAACAAGAGAACAGGAGTAGAAATATTGACTTCAAAAGAAAACAGGTAAAATGCAACAGTGGCTTACCGAACGCAGTGACCATCCCCCAGAGCAACAATACCGACCGACAGGCAGACCACATGCTCGAGAGAGAAAAAAGAGTCCCAGAGCAAAACCACCCACCTGGGTATGACATCACATGGTATGAAATACTCCAATGAAAATTAACTGCATCTTGGTTGAAAACAGGGCATACAGTGTAACTTATCCTCACCACAAACTTTAAAACATGACTGAAGAAGCATCTGGTCTGACAAACTAAAATAGTCTGCAATATTTTACAGGTATGCACAGCTTTAAGCATCAAAATAATTAAAAAAAAATATTTATCCATGGCATGTATGCAGATTTATATTTCTGAAGTCGTCACGGTTTTCTCTTAATTTTACATGATTTTCTTAAATTAAAAATAAATACAGATCTATAAATTGAATGAAATTATTGCAACAGACAATTTTATCTCTTGAGCAGTTTCAGTAGGTTCAATGAACTTGGATATCATCGGGAGGGAAACAATGTTTCAGATAGCTCATAAAGTCACACACACAAAATAAGATTTTATTTTTCCATCAGATATTTTAAAATTAATAGATACTGACCACTGCTTCTTTGAACAAATTTCAAGTCTTTATGCAACCATTTTAGATTAAAGATTGAAACACATAAACTGGGCCATGGCACTGTAAAACAGACTTCACAGCTGAATTTCTTTGCTTGTGTATTACAGGTCTTGATAATACTTTTATAATATATGAAAACATTCTTAGCAATCCGTGTATTTTTTAGAAAATAAATATTAAGCATATTATTTAAATGACCCTGTTTGTTGAAGGCCAAAAATTAACAAGACCATCCTGTTTGTGTGTAGCACCATGACAGTCAGTACAGGACTTCCTGAAGCAAATAAAAAAGAATCACAATTTCATATTGGCAATAAAGTTTTTAATCTCTGCAGGAAGGGAAAAAAACCTTTTCTTTCACTGAAGTATGAAAAAATACTATGCTCCTTCCTCCCTCTCTTTACCACAAGTATGTTAGTTAGGTGATTTACGAATCAATGGCAAATACACCAAAACTTGCTCACATGCTTTGGATGAGAAGATACTAAGGGACTGGAGGGTGGCAGTGAAGGGCTTTTGTCTCTCTGCTGGTTTTGACTGGATAAAGTTAGGGTTTTTTCCATAGTAGCTTGTATGAGGCAACATTTTGGATTTGTGCTGGAAACTATTGATAATACAGGGATGTTTTCATTATTGCTGAGCAGTGCTCGCACAGAGTCAAGGCCTTTTCTTCTTCTCACCACCCCACCAGTGAGTAGGCTGGGGATGCACAAGAAGTTGGGAGGGGACAGAGATGGGACGGATGACCCCAACTGAACGGAATGGTATTCCATACCATATGATGTCATGTTGGGCATATAAAGCCAGGGGACGAAGAAGCAATGGGGGGGACATTCAGATTGCTGGCAATTGTATTCCTGAATAACTGTTAGTGACAGAGCCCTGCTTTCCTGAAGCTGACTGGACACCTGACTATCAATGGAAGTGGTGAATGGATTCCATGTTTTGCTTTGCTGCATGTGTGGCTTTTGTTTTACTTATTAAACTGTCTTGATCTGAACTCTTGAGTTTTCTAGGTTTTACTCTTCCAATTCTCTCCCCCATCCGACCAGGGGAGAGTGAGCAAGTGGCTGTGTGGGGCTTAGTTGCCAGCTGGAGTGCTAGAGGTACTGACTGATGAGCTGAAATTCTCCTACACATTGTGAAAAGTCAAACCAAAGATACGGCATTGTCTAGATCAATTTCTATATCATTTCAAAACTTGCATCTCTATACTGACATATACTCTTCCCAGATTCAGTTGAGATTTTATAGTTCACAATAGCATTTGTTTGATTTTAAGTATTACCTGGGGACACCGCTGCAGGGAATAATAATTATTTCAGGTTTGAGGATAGATGCTGTTCCCATAACAAAAATCCATAACAAAACTTTTTTTTCAATTTAGTGGTATGAGGATCGGAACTGCATGTCTGCATTCTTCACTTCAACAAAACAAAGTGCCTGTGTCAGAGTACATCTGAAGTAGCCAATTTGCAATAACAAAAAATTTATATTAATATTGTTTCTACTGCCTACTCCTCAGGCTGCATTACAGCACAGGGATCATTATCTTCAATAGACTTAAAGTAAATAAATTATGTAGGTAGTAAATCTAACTTAATGTCTGGGTAAAATTAAGATATCCATGGGGAAAAGTTTAGGATTATTAAATTAATTCTGTGTGGTAAAGGCAAGAGAGGTTTCTATGCATCTCACACAAATGTCAATAAAAGTATGAAATTAACAGATGCCTGATGATATGTTTTGTTTGCTTAGACTTTTTTTTGGAAAAGTTTAGTTAATAAATGCCAGTAGTACTGATGCTCATACATTCTATCTATGCAAAGCTTTTCTCAAATCTATGTAATCTAGGAATATATTAAATCTGTGAATTAAAAAGTGATCAGATAAATACTAATATATTAGAATTGCTAAAACAAAATCCTTTGTCATAGAGGAAAAAAGTGGTCCAGTACATCACCAAAAAAAAAGCCAGAACAAGCATCACTAGATCTGGCTTTTCAGTACAAATATTTCTAACACTGATCAACCATACAACATGAGATAAAATCCACTCCAGAGCAAGTTCTGCTCAGTACCAAGCTAGGACTGGTAACTTCTGGTGATGCTAGAAGCTAGCAGTAACTTTCAGAGATCATTCTTTACAGCAGATCTTCTGTTGGAAAGAAAAAGAAAAAAAAATAATAGAGAGGTTTTCTTTTTTATGTCTACAAAAATAATTCCAGCAGAGATGTATTAATGAGCAATTTGCAGGAAGGTAGAGAAAGGAACAATATGAACTTAGCTAGTTGCATAGTTTTACAAATTATACTTTAAGTATAAAAAAGGTTTTCTTAAAGCAACATCTAAATGGGATCCTTCTAAATTCCCAGAGTGGCTTAAAGAAAAAACTATCTGTATTACGTATCCAATTCTTAGAGTCCAGCCAACCTACATAATCCAGAAAAAAAAAAACTTCAAAGAAATTACGGTAGACTGGGAGGCATCCTACATTTATCAAGGGAAGAAAACCTAATAAGCAGAAAAATGTTAGATGTAAATACTGACCATTCCAAGCAGCACATTCTGTCAACATGGATATTAGGCAATCTACTACTGGAATATGTTTCATGTGTTGACATACATATGAACATATGTATCAACTGATAATTCAGTATGGGGAATAAAGCTATTAATAGGCAATGACAGTTTACAGAGCAGAGAATAGTACAGACTAGATTCACAATTTTAAGAAATAACATTTATGTATGAAGTGCCATACCTTGTAGGACTGCTGGTTGCAGACAATATAAATTCTTAAAGTGGTTGAGCCTTCAGGATAATTAGAGATAGAAGCAGAGATAATTGTCTGAGGTATCACAGGAACAAAAGAAAAATCACTGTGGACAGCATGGCTATAAAAAAAAAAAAAAAAAATCCAAAAATAAGAGATCAAACCAAATCTTCTTAAACATCTTTTGCCAAGAGATGCTTTAAAGCATATCTTACTAGGAGTTTTAGGAATACTAAATCAGAAAAAAATATTTTTACTCAATAACTAAAAAGTCACCAAACCCATATGTAGCTATAGGTCTTTTATTGCTTAAAACTATGTGATGTGTTTTTGTCTTCTACACAGGAAATGTAAGATACACTCTAGAATCTCCTTTTTTGAACTAAACCAAAATAAAGTTAAGAATATAAAACCACAAGCATCTTTTTTTAAAATTATCTCCAAAAAATCTTTCTCCTTCTACCATCCTAACACCAAGACTTGTCACACTTTGCCCCCAGTTATGAAAGACAGACTTAAACAAAACAAACAAAACCCAAACCAAAGCAAACAAGAAAAAACAAACAAACAAAAAAACAAACAAACAAAAAAAACCCACACTGGTAGTGTTGCTAATAGTTTCCACAAAACTTTTTCCAGGATGTGCCTCTAGATTTAATTTTTTCTTAAAATAGTTTAAAGTAATTTCAAGGTCAGACACATCTATCCTACTATTGGTATGATTACAACAGTAATATTCATAAACCTGTCATAAATTTTCCTCAATGAGACTGTCATTTCTTAAGGCACATTTATATCATAATAGTCCTCTCAGAAAACAAGATTTCTTCAGATTACCTCTCCTCACCAGTGAGCACAGGTTCACTTAAATATTTTGTCTGAGCAACAAAAGACATTGCCTGGAACAGCATGCTCACTGAAAGCAGTTGTGACATCCCCATTTCCAAGACTCTGGGTTAGAAAATTCTTGTGTTAGTGTTACCCGTTCCACCCAAAGGCAACGACACATTGATGTCAGAAGTTTTAAAATAATTCTTCTAAACATAAAAGCAGTTGCTATCTTCAAAATCTTCTATCGATCTGGAGACTCGAATGGTTTTTGAAGCAGACCATATACTGATGGCTGCCTGCAGACCAGCAAGGCTCCAGGCAGTTTGAAATTGAGTGGGAAGAATCACACCTGGGCTAGGTAACATGGGACTTATTAAGCAAAAGAACTTGAAAGAACTTGAAAGAATTGTAATTGTTGAAGTTTGAACAAATGAAATCTATACATAACCACATACAAAAACCTTTATCCAAACTAACATTTTGGCTAAAGTATAATACATTTGAACTTGGGATACAGCCACTCATAGTGTTAGAAATAATTTTATAACAAATTTAAAAAAAAAAAAAAAAAGCACAGGGAGACAAGCTGTTCAACTCCATTGGTGACAGTCACAAACTCCTGAGTATAATTGTTTCAAAATATTCCTCTAGGAGATTAAAGTTAGATCCACAGAGGACTTTAGAGCAATTATAGTTTCTCCACTTTCAGAAACACAAGCCTTAAAAATTTTGCCCAAGGTCATGATTTTAGGAGACAGATTCCACAGACTCCAGAAGATCTCCTCAGCCACATTATTAGATCTTGTTTCCTTAGTCATGAGTAGATCCTCTGAGATTGATGAAACAGACCTTTCCCATTGATGTTTCCCAAGACAGCAGATATACTTAAAGCTGGCCAAACACACATTTGCCTTAACTTAAGTCGCTACAGCTTAACGTAAGTCACTACACATAATCATATTTCAGGTTGAAGTTGCTTTTCTTCTTTTTTGCACAGTTTAGCATTAGGAACACCTTTTTTTTTTTTTAATGCATATCACAACACTTTTCAAGCCAGCTACAAGAATTTGATCCCACTGTTCCCATAAGTATCATCCCAAGCCACAGACTACTGTAACATCCCGAAAATGAAAAAAATTAGGTCTTTGGCATCCCATTGGTTTTAGTTTTGTTCAGTTGTCCTGCAGTAGGATAAGAAAGAGGGCTCTGTATCCTCACAATATTGATTTCAAAGCCAGTTAAGGTATTAAAAGTATAGCACTTGTGGCTAGGCTGCACTGAGCTGTTACAGTAATAAATCCAGCTTAATTTATCAATTACATTTGGCTTACACTTACTTGTTACTGACAGGAGATTATTTTGTACTGCAAGTTCTTTAAGTGATTGTACTGGTTCTGGCTGAGCTGGAATTGGTTTTCCCCTATAGCGGCCCTCACAGGCTGTGTTTTGTGCTGGGAGCTGGCAGGGTTTTGGCAGCACCCTGGTGTTGTGGCTACTGCTGAGCAGTGCTTACACAGCACCAAGGCTCCTTCCGACATTTCCCAACCCTCAGTGGGATGGGGTGGGCAAGATCTTGGGAGGGAACACAGCCAGGACAGCTGACCCAAACCGACCAAAGGGATATTCCAGACCATGTGATGTCTGTCAGTATAAAGCTGGGAGAAAGGAGGAAGAGGGGGTCACCCTTGGTCCTCCAAGACAACCACTACGCATATCGGAGCCCTGCTCCTGAGAAGGGCCGACACCGCCTCTTCATGGGAAGGAGAGAATAAATCTGTTTTCTTTTTACTTCCACCTGCAGACCTTTGCTTTGCTTATATTAAAACTGCTTTTGCTTTACCCAGAAGGGTTGGGTTTTTCCCTATCTTCTTTTCTTTCCCCTTTTTGCCCTGTTGAGAAAAAAAGGGGGGAAGGGGGGGATGTGATAAAGCAGAGGGTACCTGGCATTTAGCCAAGGTCAAACCACCACAGTTAGAGACTGCCTTTTCTACTATTCAGTTTGCAGGACAAAAAGCTTGAGCTTTATCACAGAAATGACTGCAACAGCAGCAGACAGAATGCACTTGTGAATCAGCTTGACATTTGCTCTAGACAGCTATTTCAGAGCACTGCAGTTTAACTTTGGGCCACATGATTAGACTCATAGTAAGTATTTACAGAGGGAGCCTCTGGTGGCTTTACATCATGTTGAGAGCAGATAAAAGAGGTATTCCTGCATCGAATTTGCCAATGACATATTTTTGTAGTCTTTGGAGTGATGATGACAAGGGGAAAGAATGAAAATGCCCCTTCCCAAACAGTATCTTCAGTCTTGCTCTCAATCATTTTTGAGAGTTCGACATTTCATTATCAAATGTGCCAACTACAATTTTATTAGTCAGCAAAGTCTCAGTCAGCAAAGCTAGTCTGGTAGATTTCGCATTATGAAGTGTTAGATAGTGCTTCGTGTTATGGAGCTGTAAATATGTTACTCTTGCCAGCCTTTTCTAAAGTGAGTATGACAGCTTTGATTTTTGTATATGAAGTACAATACACTGTCAGGTTGAACAGCTGGGTAGGCTAGAGCTTCAACTGCTCACAAAGTTTTCTGAAATATTAAATCAGAAATTTATTTACAATATAAGCTATTTTCTTTCCAGTTCTAGTCAAAAATTCAAAGCTTGACTAGGTTTCATTTTGTAAAATAAATATATAGTTGTGCATATAAGGATTGTGTGTATATGTGTACACACATTTATAACATATATGGGGGGTGGGGTTTTGCATGTATCTATATGTGTGTGTATAAAACTTCTGATACACACAAGCACAGAAATAACTGAAATTGTTCACATTTGTTGGGGTTTTTTTTATTTAAATGAGGATTTGAGATGCTTGTCAACTTCCTGAGTCAGCACCCTTCCACAGCTTCCTGTAAATTATTTTCAGGTTTTATTCCTGAGAATATTCCGGAGAGGAGGAGAGGGGAGGGGAGGGGAAGGGGAAGGGGAAGAGGAAGAGGGAGAGGGAGAGGGAGAGGGAGAGGAAGAGGAAGAGGAAGAGGAAGAGGAAGAGGAAGAGGAAGAGGAAGAGGAAGAGGAAGAGGAAGAGGAGGAGGAGGAGGAAGAGGAAGAGGAAGAGGACTTCAGCCACACAGGACCTACAAAGATCATATAGTTCAACTGCCTGACCATGCCAAGGCTGAACAAAAGGTAAACCGTATTATGATGGGCACTGTCCAAATGCCCCATTTTAAGGCACTGACAGACATGGAGCATCGACCAGCTGTCTGGGAAGCCTGTTAGAGTGTTTGACCACCCACTCAGTAAAGAAATGCTTCCAAATGTCATGTTTGAACCTCTCTTAATGTAGTTTTGAACCATTCCCATACATGCTGTTGGTGGATGTCAGGGAGAAGAGATCAGCAGCTCCCTTTCCACTTCCTCTCCTCAGGAAACTGTAGAGAACAATAAGGTTGCCCTTCAGCCTCTTTATCCCCAAATTACACAAGCAGGGTCCTCAGTCACTCTTCACAGGACATGCCTTCTGGCCCTTCCACCAGCTTTGTTGTCCTCCTCTAGACACATTCAAGGAGCTTCACACGGTTTTTAAATTGTGGGGACCAGAACGGCACACAGCACTCAAGGTGAGGCTGCACCAACGCTGAGTACAGCGGGATGGTCACCTCTTTTGCCCGGCTGGTTATGCTGTGTCTGAGGCACCCCAGGATGCGGTTTGCCCTCCTGGCTGCCAGGGCACACTGCTGGCTCACACTGAGCCTGCTGTCGAACAGCACCCCCAGATCCCCTTCTGCAGGGCTGAACTACATATGTACCAGTAAATGGTGAGTCAAAAATATAAATACTGTCACAAATTGCTCCCTGGATAAGTTTGTTTTACCTTTATTAATACCTGTAATACTAGTAAATGGAAATTCTTTTACTAAAAAAATCAAGAACTAAATACAACTCTTTATTGAAACAGCACACCAATTCATTTTCCAAACTTCTTTTCCTACTCCAATCTTCAGTTCTGAGCATTAGAAAACATTAGAGGGAAAGGATGTAATCCAGAGGGACCTTGACAGACTTGAGAGTTGAGACCGTGTGAACCCCATGAAGTTCAACAAGGCAAAGTCCTACACCTGGGTCAGGGCAACCTCAGGATTCAATACAGTCTGGGGAATGAAGGTATTGAGACCAATCGTGAAGAGAAGGACCTGGCAGTACTTGTGAATGAAAAACTGGACATGAGTAGGCAATGTGTGCTTGCAGTCCAGAAAGCCAACCATATACTGGTCTGCATCAAAACCAGCATGGCCAGCACAGAATCACAGAGTCATTCAGGTTGGAAAAGACCCTTGGGATCATCAAGTCCAACCATCAGCCCTACTCTACAAAGTTCTCCCATACACCATATCCCCCAACATCTCATATAAACCACCCTTAAACACATCCAGGGATGGGGACTCCACCACCTCACTGGGCAGCCCATTTCACTGTCTGACCACTCTTGCTGTAAAAATTTTTTTCCTAAATCCAGTCTGAACTTCCCCTGTTGCAGTTTAAAGCCATTCCCTCTTGTTCTATCATTATTTACCTGTGAGGAGAGACCAGCATCAACCTCTCTACAATGTCCTTTCAGGTAGCTGTAGGGAGTGATGAGGTCTCCCCTCAGCCTTCTCCTCCTCAACCTAAACAGTCCCAGCTCCTTCAATCGCTCCTCATAGGATTTATTCTCCAGGCCCTTCACCAGCTTCATTGCCCTCCTCTGCACTCACTCCAGCACCTTGAGATCTCTCTTGTATTGAGGTGCCCAAAACTGGACACAACACTCCAGGTGTGGCCTCACCAATGCAGAGCACAGGGGGACTGTCACCTCCCTACTTCGGCTGGTCACACCATTTCTGTCACAAGCCAGGATGCCATTGGCTTTCTTGGCTACCCGGGCATACTGCTGGCTCGTGTTCAGCTGCTTGAAAATGTCAAACACCCAGATTCTTCTCTCCCAGACAGCTCCAGCCACACCTCCCCAAGCCTGTAGCCATGCAGGGGGTTGTTGTGGCCCAAGTGCAGGACCTGGCATTTGGTCTTGGTGAAGCTCATCCTGTTAACGTTGGCCCACTGATCCAATCTATCCAAGTCTCTCTGTAGAGCCTCCCTATCCTCATGCAGATTGACACTCCCGCTTAACTTGGTGTCATCTACGAACTTACTGACAATGCATTCCATGTCCTTATCAAGATCATCAATAAAGATGTTAAACAGAAATGGTCCCACCACCAAGCCCTGAGGAACACCACTTGTGACCAGCTGCCAGCTGGATTTAACTCCACTGACCACCACTCTCTGGGAACGTCCATTCATCCAGTGCTTGATCCAGAAGACTGTTCACTCACCCAGGCCATGAGCAGCCAATTTTTCTATGAGAATCCTATGGGGAGCTGTGTTGAATGCTTTTCAAAAATCCAGGTAGACAATATCCACAGCCTTTCCCTCATCCAATAGTTGGGTCATCTTGTCATAGAAGGAGATCAGGTTTGTCAGGCAGGACAAGGGATTTCATTCTTCCTCTCTACTCCATTCTCATGAGACCCTCATTGGAATTACTGCATCCATCTCTGTCACCCCAATCACAAAGTAGGCATGGACCTGTTAGAGTGGGTCCAGAGGAGAACCATAAAAATTATCAGAGTGCTAGAACACCTCTCCTGTGAAGAAAGGTTGAGAGAGTTGGGGATGTTCTGCCTGAAGCAAAGAAAACTCTGTGGAGACCTTATTGCAGATTTTAAATATATAGGGGTCTTATGAGAAAGACAGAGAGACTTTTTATCAGGTTCTGTAGTGACTGGACAAGGGGAAATGGTTTTTAAACTGAAAGAGGATAGATTTAGATTGGCTATAAAGTAGAATTTTTTTACAGTGATGGTGGTAACACACTGGAACAGTTTGCCTGGAGAAGTTGTGGATGCCTGTCACTGATAGTGTTAAAGACCAGGCTGGACAGTCTTTGAGCAACCTAATCTAATGAAAGATGCCCTCCCTGCATGAGTAGTTGGACTACATGATCTTTGAGGGTCCCTTACAACTCAAACCATTCTGTGATCCTACAAAAGCAGACCCTTGAGAAAAATATCTGAAATTCAAAAACTCTAACATAAATATTTTACCAGTCAATTAGGGAAACTGCAAAAATTCCATACTATTCCAACTTTTCTCTTTCTTTTCCTCTTCTCTCCAGTATGAAATCTGTCAGTTTACAAAAAAAAACAAAACAAAAAAAAAAAGTGTAACTGGTGCAAACATGTCAGAGCTACTTATATAGCATATTCTGGCCTGTGCCCAAAACAAAGAACTTTTTGCCTAGATCTCCTAGGCTTGTAAAGACTGCTACACATCCTTTAAGAAATTTATTTCTTCTCATTCCTTCATGCCTGGGAGGACCTGCTCTCTCAGTGGTGCAGGCACCACATGGAGGAGTTGGTAATCAGCTTCCCACTAAGCAGGGTTCACTACAAGCAACCCAGAAAACTCAGTCCACAACAGGAAACAAATATGGGTCACTTGGACAGCCTACTTTTAAAGACATTTTTGTTGTGGTTGTGGATTAAGGAAAAGAAAGAGACTGACTAAAGTTCTAGATAACTTCCTCTTCTAGAAGGCGGAGCAGCACATCTCTATCCCAATACTACATCATGTAAGGCCTGTATATATCATAAGAGGTAAGTATTACATGATTGCACCTTCAGTAAACACATAAAAGGGATCTGCAGGGAAATTAAAATCTGTAGGCCTCTAATTTCATGAAAAATTTCACTGCTGATAGAAAATCTCACATAGAAGTAGAATCTTAGTGAACATATTCAACCCCTGCTAACCTTGGTCACATTTATCAAGGATGATCATCATACCTCATAAATATTTATATGACCTATAAAAATGTTTATAGACTCACTCTCAATTCAAGTAACATCTTAGATTACATTCTGCAAAACATTTTAACCCATTTACTGCCCTGTAGTTTAATGGCTAGCAATGAAAATTCTTGCCAACTGTAAAAAATACAGATAAAAGATAATTGCGTGGTACATCTGTGCCTGTAATCAGAAGAGCATAAATAGTTCTACCCAGATGATTTCTCTGAAGTCATTTTGACCGTCATGATCTCACTTAAGAAATGCCCAGACTCATGTACTGTATTTTAGTTTCATCAGTGGAGAAACTGACAAATTATAACATGAAATCTTTAGAAAAAAAACTTAAATAATACTCATTTAAATTCTGTAAAAATAGAGCTAACTGGTGCAACTCCTAGAGTGCCTGTGGAAAACTGACCAACTTCCTTGGCTTCAGAGCTGCAGAGTCAGTTAGTTGACCCTGGAAAGGTAATATTGCTTTGCTAGAACTAGAATATCAATAAGTATGGGTCAACACAGACAGCAGTTTTGCTCCTGAAACTGCTGCCAAGAAACTTGCTCTGTAAACACCAAGTCCTTTAATGCAAATCCTTTATAGTCCTATGTGAATAACTATCAGCATTTTTGAGACAGGAGAGATTTTTTTATTATTATTATTTTAAAAAAAAAAAAAAAAAAAAAAAAAAAAAAAAAAAAAAAAAA
>NW_020799143.1:11572258-11574916 GCF_003259725.1 Athene cunicularia
TTTTTTTTTTTTTTTTTTTTTTTTTTTTTTTTTTTTTTTTTTTTTTTTTTTTAGTTGATATAGTTCAGGTTAAACATAGATAAACTAAAAGCTAGATTTCATTTACCTGTATTTTTTTTTTTAATAATAACTATAAATCACACCAAACAAAAGGCATTGATTTTAATAGCCACAAAGTGCTTATTCATGTCTCATCAGTAGGATGGAAAGATTGATTATGTTAATTATAATAAGCACAGGAATCACCCTGCTTTCCACATTTGTTAGAAGACATATTCCAGATGGGCTCAAAATTAATGGAACACCTAGTTAATAAGTGTACATCAATGTGCCCTTCTAGTCTAGTATTTTTCATAATACCTCAGCCTGTTGCTATATTCCTGCATCCTTCACTGAGCTACTGGGATGCATTTTCACTTCTGTACAACTTGTCAATAGCATCTTAAGACTTTTTTGTTTTTGCTGTGAATATCATCTACAGCCTCAGTTCAGTACCATCTGCTATACACCTTAGGACTATCAAACAAAAGCCTTTTCCCTGAAAACAGCAATCATTTGGAGGCATAAAATCCCCTACTGCTTTGGTATAATTTGGAAAGCATCACACAATCACAAATTTCGTTTAATGTTTCTCCATTGACTATTTTACTTACATTTTTCCTTCATTTTTATTAGCATTTTGAGCCAAAACATGCTAGATAGAATTGCTGTCTCTTTTCCCGCTGACTTGAAAGTGATAAAACATAAAGAAGAGTCATCATAAGGAGAACATGTTAAAATCACTCTGCTGATGATACTCTCTGTTGTTTGGATGTTTATGAAGAATGGGCACCTTTCTGGAAACCTTTGTCCTCAGTTCTCCACTTTTCAAGGACAAGGAAAGAGATAAGGGTAAATTCTGCTGCTGAGCTGGCAACTGGTTTGAAGACAACTGAATAAAGACAAGGAATAGCTAAATTATTTTTATGTCCTTTGAAAAAATATTTAGAAATACATTCAGATTTGATCAGTCTGAAAGGAAATTATTTGTGTCAGACATCTCCCTCGTTTGGAAAAAAAAAAAACAACACAGCCTTTCACAACTTTCTAAAATATTCTTACTTGAAGAAGTAAAATACAGTCACACTTCCAAAAAATGTTTCCAAGGCAGCTTTATCACTGCTCTGGGCTCAGGCAATACTAAGCCTTGTGGAGCCAGAGGCTGAGCACCTGAGATGTGTGTACTTCAGGTAGTGGTACAGGTACATAAATTGTATGTAAACAAGTGAGTTTGCACCAGAAACCTCTAGGACTGATTGTGCAGACCTTCATATGATAAGCAGGGTAGACCAGCCCGTGAAGGTAAATCAGACTGCAAAAGGAGTGATACTAGTATCCAAGGTGGCTCAGTTAGCCCTTGTTTCTTCTACAGTCTGCACTGTAACCCATCCAGAGACAAATTGAGGACTTGGGAGCTTTGTTTAACTTTCATTAGTACACAAATCATATCCTAGTGTTGTACCTGTGTGCACACAGTTTTTTCTTGTTCCACGGTTCAACATCACAGAGCACAAATACTCAATAGACTAGACGGCACTGCTGCTAAATGACCATATTGCCAGCACATGGCACTCCAATGTGGCCAAATATCCAACGTACCCACACAATTTCATTTTCTTTCAGATGCTTATTTATGCAGGAAATAGCTAAAGGAAAAATTAAATTAAAATTAACTCTACATCTGCTGAAAACAAACTGGATTCCTGATTGTTTTGCTAATTCCAGACTGAAAGTACACTGTACTTTTTTTATATTATTAAAAGAGAACATCATAACATGATTATGAATTAACACATTGTTTGAGGCGACGATTGGCTATGCTGAACTTGTCTACTTGCAAATAAACATAACTGTGGTTATGGTCCAGTAAACATACTTCCAAAAAGCCAACAGTAGACAAGGGCATTTGTACACAACATATATAAAATCATAATAGCATAATATACATCAGGCTTTTTTATACATATATAGATACCATAGATGAATGGAGTTTGACTGAAAAAGTCAATTAAATAAAATCTCAGAAATCACTGAACAGTAACTGAAACCTACAATAAGGTCAAACAGAATGAGAAGTCAAATAAAATTATCTCTGTTTGAAATGATGGCTCTAGGTTTCCCCAGCTGTCATGCTGCAGAAATAGCAAAGACATTTCTGGCTGGTTGGTTGTTGTTTTGTCACATAATATCTCTGCTACAACATAGAATTAAGAGTTTTGTATCTGATCTTGATATGTGCCACATCACATACAGGTACGTAAGTCTGAATTGTAGAACCAGAGTCACAGAATGGTTTGGGTGGAAAGAATCTTTAAAGATCATCTAGTTACAACTCCCCTATCACAGGCAGAGACATCTTCCACTAAATAAGCTCATTCAAAGCCCCATCCAACCTGGACTTGAACAAGGAGGGGGCAGCCACAGCTTCTCTGGGCAACCTCTTTCAGTGCCTCACCACCCTCACAGTAAGGACGCATCTAATCTAAATCTACCCTCTTTCAGTTTACAGCCATTACCCTTTGTCCTATCACTACCCTTCCTGATAAAAAGTGTCGTGTCATGTCCCAACCCGTGCCCCCCCCCCCCAAAAAAAAAAAAAAAAAAAAAAAAAAAAAAGAG
>NW_020799143.1:11574966-11634445 GCF_003259725.1 Athene cunicularia
TTTTTTTTTTTTTTTTATCTGTTCAGGTTACACTTTTGCATAAGTATAATTGAGGAGGGAAAGTTCACCTAGTTTTTGAAGAGGAAATCCTATTTGCAGATAATTTGATATGCACAATTTTTAGTACAATACAAGCAGAGGCACATAGTTTTTCTACTTGTTTGTCAGTCTGTTAGAACAGACACAGAGAAATTGAACTGCTGCAAGGAGGTTTTATATGCACAGCTGTAATCACCTAGACGTGGGCTGGAAGTGTGTGTGGAAACATGTCACCACATGGTAAAGACCTACACTTACAAATTAAGGTCTTGTAAATGCTTGTGTGAAAATCTGGCCCTATTTTTCTGCTTGCTTTATATGTAAAACATACTTTCTAGGAAAAGTTTTCTTTATTAACATCCCTCACTTCAGACTGTTCTATACCAGACCTTGTGTCAGGATTTAAAATATAAATTTAAATATTAGAATATCTATAGAAAGTAATTTTGTGAAAATTATTACATTTTTCATTTGCAAATCCAAACCACTATTTTTGTGATGGAGCTGTGCCAAACCAAAATGTCATTTCTTGAACTGAACTGAAATATTTTCCTTGCTTTTAGTTTAACGTTAATTTGTAATTCAGCTACTTTGGTTCTTAGTAGGTTTTATTCTGCCATTCTTCCATGCTGTTCTTTTCTACGGGCTTAGTTTCTCGATTAAAATATATTTTCCTTTATACACTGTACTTTGCCTACTGATTGAACCATTCTAGCAATCATAAAATACCCCAGGACTGAGATACCCTATTGGATTTACAGACACCCCCCCCCAAAAAAAAAAAAAAAAGGAACAAGCTTTAGAAAACTGTTTTCTCTTAGTATATTATTAATAGCAGGAATAATCAATAGATATTGTTTGCAATAGACCACAGGTGCACTAGGAATAATATTGACAGTTCAATGAAGTATGCACAGGTACTCTAGGACAATACTGACAGTTCAAGCAACTTAGAAAAGCTAGGTAATGAAAAGCTAGACATAGATTGATATATGTTAAATAGAACATTTTGAGTCTTTTCTCAGAAGTCACAAAGTGAATTATGATGAAGATTGTTCAGAGATAAGTAACCATGATGACTGAAGACTGCATCAGTGAACAGTGGTGTCCAAAGAGGAATTAGAATGGAATGATAAGAACTAGCCGAAACTGTGGAATACAATGGACTTTTGAAATTGATGATGAATTGAGAGCTGAAAGTTCCTGGAAAATCACCAAAGATTCTTTGTATTGTATGTTATATCATATATAGAGATGGTGCTTTTTGTTAGCTGTTGCCACTCACTGAGGTGATGGCCCAACTCTGAGTTGTTAATAAATCAAGCCTAGAGATACCCACAGTCTGGTGAAATCCTTTAACCCTCCCCATCTTTCCTGTAGGCCCCCTTTAAGTACTGGAAGGTCACTGTAAAGTCTCCACAGAGCCAAACCTCCCCCCCTCCCCTCCCCTCTCAATGCCATAAATTTAAACACAAAGCAGAATTTGTCTGGGCTAGACGTGCACACATCAAAATACTTTATACAAGCAGTTTTAAAAACAGAAAGTCCTGATTTGCTGCTTGGTTTGCAGAAAAAAAAAAAAAAAGATGCCTTTGATCAGTTATTGTTTGTATCAGGCAATTTTAAGGCCTCTGAAAAGTAACTTTATAGCAAATCAATTAATTTGACAACTTAGCCTTCACAAGAAACATGTCAAGAGTTTCCTTGTTTCCTTTCCAAAGGAAACAAAGTACAAGGGGGGATCATTTTGTTGTCATCTTCCTCTGCATCCCTTAACCAAAAGATATAGGGCATCTCTATCATGCAATCATAAACATGAAGAGGAAGGATTTCAACTGTAATTGAAACATGCCTTCCCTGAAACTGCTACAGGAATCTGAGTGCCATAGCTCAGCTTTGTTTCTGTAGTCCTGTTCTTCTAAATTTGCTGTATTCTTATAAATTTGCTTCTAAATTTACTGGATTTTCCTCTTTTTGCTAAAGAGTCTCTGTATGTTAGGATCATAGGATGGTTTAGTTTGGAAAGGACCTTAAAGTTCATCTAGTTCCTACCGCCCTACCATTAGATCACGTTGCTCAAAGCCTCACCCAATCTGGCCTTGAACTCTTGCAGGGAGGGAGCAACCACAACTTCTCTAGGCAACCCATTTCAGTGTTTCACCATGCTCACAGTAAAGAATTTCTGCTTTATATCTAATCTAAGTCTACCCTTTTTTGGTTTAACCATTACCCCTCATCCTATCCCTACACTTCCTGATAAAGAGTCCCTCCCCGTCTTTCCCACAGGCCCCCTTTAAGTACTGAAAGACCTTTATAAGGTGTCCCCAGACCCTTCTCTTCTGTAGGCTAAACAATCCCAACTCTCTCAGCTTGTCCTCATAAGGGAGGTGCTCCAGCCCCTGATCATCTTCACAGCCCTCCTATGTACCCTCTCTAACAGGTCTATGTCTTTCTTGTACTAGGGACCCCAGAGCTGGACCCAGTACTATTGGTGGGGTCTTATGAGAGTGGAGTAGACTGGATTACCTCCCTCAACCTCCTGATCATGCTTCTTTTGATGCAGCACAGAATGTGGTTGACTTTCAGTTTTTAAAAATGGGGGTTATGTTTCCCCATTTCCAGTCAATGGGAGCTTTGCCAAATTGCCACGACTTCTCAGATATGATGCATACTGCCTTAGCCACTTCATCCATGGTTTTCTCAGGATGCACGGATGCATCTCATCAAGTCCAATGGACCTGTGCACCTTCAGGTTTCTTGGATGGTCTGAAACCTGATTTTATCCTATTCATTCTCCCAGTCCCTAACTTTGCCTTCTGTATCTTAGGTGGTATGGTGGGAGTACTTGACAGTGAAGACTGAGGCAAAAAATTCATTGAGTACCTCAACTTTCTCCATATCCCAGGTAACCAGGTGTCTCATTTCCTTCCAGAGAGGTCCCATATTTTCCCTAGTCTTCACTTTATCACTGTTGTTCTTATAGAAAATTTTCTTGTTGCTCTTGAAGTCAGTGGCCAGTTTTAATTTTGTCAGGGCTCTGGCTCTCCTAACCTGATCCCTGGCTGCTTGGACAATTTCTCTGTATAGCTTCTCCCAGGCTACCTGTCCATGCTTCCACCCCCTGTAGGCTTCCTTTTTATGTTTGAGTCTATCCAGGATCTTCTTGTTCATCCACGCAGGCCTCCTGGTGTGTGTGGATGTTGTTAAACTCTGTTTTGTAAAGCTTCCTCATTTTTTGCCAACATTTTTTTTTCTTGTTGTGGTATCACTGTATCTTCTAGCTTAATCGTTGGTATTAAATGGAAAGGCCCCTGATACAAACCAGGGAGGGTTTGGACTGGATGTTGGGGGGTGTTTCTTTCCAGAGGGGGTTGTGGGGCATTGAGGTGGGCTGCTGAGGGCAGTGGTGGAGTCCCCATCCCTGGAGGAGTTTGAGAGTTGGGTTGGCACAGCACTGGGGGCTGTGGTGGAGTTGAGAGTGATCAGTGTGGGGTTGATGGTTGGATGGGATGACCTTCAAGGTCTTTTCCAGCCGAGATCATTCTGTGATTTTGTGATTCCCACTGAGCTGTTTGTAAAGGCAGAGGGGGCTGCTGTGTCTGGCCTCTGAGATGGAGGGTTCTGGTCTCACCTCTTTAGCGTGTGACGCTTCCCGTCCCACAACTGGGCTCTGGTCTGTAGGACACTGAAGGTGTCCAGGGTGACTGACTGACTGGGGGACATCGCTTACCTGGAGTGCCTGCTTTATGGCCATATCTGCTCTTCTCCATGGTGGGGACTCTGTGCACCGTAACTTCCATATGGATTTCCACTTTCTGCAGTAGATCTGCCTATACCTGGAAATCTCCATGAGTGAAAGTCTTAGAGTTGAGTTGACACAGCACTGAGGGATATGGTGTAATTGAGAATGGTCAGTGTTAGGTTAATGGTTGGACTGAATGATTTTCAAGGCCTTTTCCAACATAGATGATTCTGTGATTCTGTGAAATGTTTCCTCTTTCTTTGGACCTTTCAGCCTATAAAACAGGAACACAATGAATTACAGACTTGCTTCATTACCAATATTTACAAAGCACCCTACTTCCAGAAATTGGAAACAGATTTAACAGTTATTTCAGACTTTACAGTTTGGGGTTGGTTTTTTTGCTGGCTGGCTTGCTTTTTCCCAAGAGATTCTTCCAATCTGTTCTAAAATGAATCTTTGGACTAACGGCATGGATATGGAAATATAAACTAATGCTGAAATTTTGCACTACTGGGGATAGAAAGCTTGGGGTATCAGCAATAGGAGAAAAAGCATTTAGCTCTTTTAGGTCATTTTTTTCATTTGCAAAATCCAAGTCAGCAGCAAGCTTAGAAAAGCTGCAAGAATGTAATGCTTGTATTAAAAGCACACAGGTTGCACAGGTAGTTTCCTTACAATCCAGTCAATGTCCAATACAGAATACTATAAAATAGTATAAATACCATTAGATACCGTAACTGAAATGTGTACATTTTATGCACCTTGAGAAACATCACTGAGCAGCAATGAAGTATGGCCACCTCCAGAGCTTCATTCTCTGCAACAAAGTCCTACAGCAGTCTGTGATCTGCACAAGGATTTTATATTAAAAAAGATGTGTGAAAAATAATTATTTCACATTTCTTGTAGCTTTCAAAAGAAGAGAAGAAATCAAACACTACTACATTTTTATTATTATTTGCCTTTTGAAGTTGATAATTAAGTCAGTATTCATGAAATAAAATTTCCATAAATATATCTGTATCTTTGACAGCGTGCTGATCAACAAGATAAGTGTTTATATATCATGGCTTTTCAAACTAGTTTCCCTTCATCAATGAGTTTTTTAAAAAGCTTAGCAGTTCGCCATTTAATTTTAAAAGCAAGTTTTTGAAAGCAAGTTGCTGCCTTATGCTCTTGAAAGAAGTTGTAGCCTTGTGCTCAGGCAATTTCATAGACATTTGTGGCCCTTAACATCACTTGCTCTTTAACTTTCACTGCTTGTTCCAGGGCAGTAACATACATCTTGTGTTTGGTAGTTCTCTCTTTTCATGTCATGAGTAAAATTATTTCTCTGATGAGAAATACCTCTTGTTTAACCTTCTGATATTGCTATTAAATGAAGACACAGCAGGAGGTAGTAGAGAAATAGTGAAACTGCATGTTAGAACCAACAACAAAACAAATTCTCTTTGATTACTGCAGTTGAAAGCCTTCAGAAAAGGAGGGGGGACGGAACTAAACAGAATGCATTTTGGTCTTCTTTATGCAGAGAATGAACCTTTTAAAGTTTCTGTGTTACACTATTATTTAACTTGAATATTCCCACAAGCCATTAACCTTTGTGTGGTTCAGTGGAAATTTTACAAAAATGCATCTAGCTTTCAGCCGCAGTGTCTGAAAGAAGCATGAGAAACTCAGCTCTATGACGCTGTAACTACATTTAGACCGTAAGTTTTTTTGGTACATGGATTACACTTCCTAAGTAGAGTCTGAACAGGGGTTATACAAGGTGTCAGTTTAAAACAATAAACAAAGTTATTACCTATAAAGCTTCCCTGGAACATATGAAGTTCTCATACTTAGCATCTGAACGCCACTGCTTAAAGCAAAGAATATATTACAGTCAATTTTCATCTATGTGAAACTGAGTATGTGTTAATCTCTTATAAACTGAAACGGTTATGTTTTAGGTGGTAATTCTGGTGACCTCAAAAGTCACAAGCACCCTTGCACAAATGTGAAACAAGTACACACAAAATCCTGTACACAATAAGGCAAACTGTCACACTTGTAAAGCACCAGACTCATCATTGCATTGATGGAGACCATAAGAACTGGGTACATGATGGAAAAAATTGAATAGAAGAGTTGGAAGGAAATAACAAAAAAAGAAAATTTAACAAAACACAAGCACAGAAGATAGCTAAATTAACCTGTGACTATAATCAATATTAAAAAATATCAATTTCCCTGTTTATTTTCTTTTTGCCAAGTTAAAAATATGGAAATCTTCTCTACAAAAAGGACCACCAACAGAGTAACCAATTGATTTTATAGAACAATTCTGTTAAGAAAAGCATAATAAAATCAGGATACATTTCTTTTTTGTCAGCTTCAGAATAAATGTGGATTGGTCTGTCACATGCCTTTGGCTAGTCTGGCTTCTAGCACAAATAAGCACTTGTTGAAAAGAGGAGGGAGAAAAAAAATCCTCTTACTAATTGCAAATAATTCTCTCTCTCTGCTCAATTAAAATTTAAACTAAGTGGAATAATTGTACATATGGCATGCATAATAATGACAGCAGTAACATACTGTTCAATTCACTGTAATGGAAACGTGCTACTGCTGCTAATGGTATATAACAGCACCAAATTAAATGAATTGAATGAAATAACAGGTAAAAAATACAATCCCTCAAGAAACCTTATGGAAGCAGAGAAACAGTACATGACCTCAGGATCTCAAGACCTCAGAAAATAAGTTTGTGACTGTAGAATGGAAAAAGATTTAGCAATTAAGGACAACCTTCATTGCACAGGCCTTACTTTCCTAGTCTTTACAATATACTTCTCCCAACATGAAGGGCCCAAGATCCGACTGCAATAGCGCCACATTTCTAAACTTGATGCATTCATGACTCCAACACAGCAGGAAAGAACTACAGATTATTAGTCACATGAGATTATATCTAATATCATGAGCTGTATAATTAAAAAATAAAAGAGCTGTTAATGACAATCTGACACCGAATGTTATTGCAGCTCTTGCTGACTGGCTAGCAAAAATAGCTGTGATTCTGCCACAAATAATATAATGGGGTTTGTTATTCAAAACATCAGTATGTATATCAAAATTTTCAGCCCATGCAAACTTAAGCAATTCACTTTCCAACAAAAGACATCAGTTTCTTGTCTTATGGTTCCTCATTTCCTTCTGTCCGTGTCTATCTGGTTAGCTGACTAGTGTGGTAATGTATCCTATGACATTAGGCCCATGCATCTCAATATTTTCTTCCTTGATGTCCATTGACTCTGATTTTCTTAAGCCTGGTAATACAGGTTTTATAAAAAGCTAATGATCATTCTACCTTAAAACAGGTTTCAACTGATTTAATACCTATTTATTTTTTAATAGATAAAAATATTATCTAAGCTACCAAGCCACTATCTCATCCACAAGTCAATCAACAATCATAAATTGGTTTTAATTGTTAAATTTGTTTTATTGTTAAATTGTTAAATTGTTTTATTGTTAAATGGGCTGTGAAAAACTATGGGTTTGACCAGACTTAGATGACTTGTGGAAAACAATAACCATTTATACAGCATTTTTATGAGATTTTCCCATCAGTTTTCACAATGTGATCAAAACATTTTAATCTGTTTAATGGTTTCTAATATTAAGACTTCTAATCACATCGAAACTGAATATTTAACTTCCACAAAATGACTTTATTACAGCTCATAGCCAGATAGAATCCAACCTGTAATTCACTGGCTTTACTTAATCCTCTTTTTCTTGTTGATTATTTAACTCTAATTCTATGTATACAAAACTTGTTGCCCTAAACTTTACTTGATAACAATTTCCTTTTATCCTTATTACATCTTATATTTTGTTCTGGAAAGGGTGGGTTTTTGTTTTGTCCAATACTTTTGATATACAAAGCAGTTGCATTTCTTCAAATGCACAATATGGTCCTCTAGACTGGAGAGCTGATGGGAAGGATAGAGGAAAGGAAGGGAAGAGAGAGAAGAAAGGACCAAGTCATCAGCTAGTCACTCTTAATTGATTATGTTACTGTCAGGTCTGTAATTCTTCTTCCTCTTACAAGAGTGATTTCTTCTGGAAGATTTGTATTTAAGTTTCTGAGACAAAGAAAGACATAGTAGACACGGAAACAAAAAGTTCTGGCATGGCTTCAGGTGAAAGACAATCTGAGGGCTGTAGCCAGTTAACATGGAAATATCTGATAGACAATTCATGTTTATTCTGAAATAACTATCTGATAATTATGCAAATCAAACCTTCCTCAGTCAGAGTTCAGGGATTTACATAATTGAGAAATAAACATACCATTATGGGTCAGTAGTGGCACAACATCGAGGCACTTGAGAGAAAAGTATCAACTGCTTAAACCAAAGATGTGGAGTAATTGAAGAGAATAGATGTAGCATGCTAAGCGTAAATCTACAGGAATATGAATCCTATGAAAAATTTCATTTTACTAATCATAATAAAGTACTAAACCTCAACTGATGAAGGCCTGCACAACTTCACTGATTGAAATGGAGATACACCAATTTCTATAGCTAGAAACAGAGTACAGGTAGCATAAATCAGTGTGTTGTGCAGTCAAGAATATAAGGACATGGAACCAAGGAAACACTTCTTAGAGAATTACAGATTTTTTTTCAGCTTCCCCTGCAGCATGAAATGTTATTTGGAATTGGATTAGCTCTGATGTTACAGAGACCCCATCAGTATTGAAGCCGCGAGCTCTGGGAGCATCCTGATCTCCCCAGTTCTCTGTTTATGCTACAAACCAACATCTGACCTGTATGGTTTTGGCTTAGTGGCAGATATTTATGCAAAATATTTTTGCCTTCAGAAGATGGGATTAATAATTTAGTAATGCCTTATGCTATAACTTTTCTCCAGCTACAACAGCTAAACGCCTGGCCCGTTTAGTTTGATTTTAAGTTTCACAAATGCATAAGACACTTTGAAAGATAAATATTATTTTTACCTGCATCACAGTATCCTGATGTTAAAAGAAAAGAAAGGGGGGAAACCACAACAGATCTGACACACTTGTTCTAACAGTATTTTAATTTGTTTTAAGAGACGAAAGCACCTCTGGATACAGGCCCCACAACACTGTAGGAGCTAATTTTCAGCTAACTACTAAAGAATAGTATGATCTTCTATATATCTCTTCAGACCCTGAAAGTTTGGATCTCAATTCTTGTTCATGACATTCAGACTTGTCTTTTCTTTCAGCAAGATCTTCATTAAGGTTTTCCATCTTAAATATCCTGCTTTCTAAATTATTTCATTTCTTCCCAAACATTGTTTCCATCTCTGTTTTGCTGTTTGTGCTGGAATTGGTATTACACTTGAATGTCACGCAGGAAAAGGGAATTAATGAAGTCATGTAAACATGTCAGATTTTACAGACAATTCTTAAACCATCTAGAAAAAGAAATAAAAGTATACCAGACTCAATATAGAAGCAAGATTAGAAAACACACACACACACACACACACACACACACACACACACACACATATATATATATCCTGTATTTGTTCACTGGGACAGGGACCTGGCAGGACAGGGAAAGATTTCCCTGAGTGAAAGATGATAGCTAACCTTTGTTGGCACCTCATACATTATATCACAGAAGATGTAGGGATTCCCAGCATGAGAAAGGTGGCTTTGTTCTTACAGTTAGTGCTTTTTATTTTGCTGTTGAAATTTCTTGAGTGTGCTTAGCCAATGAAGAGGTCTTCCCTTTTGTTCATTGTTTGTTTTTTCTTCTTTGTTTGTTAGGTTTGCAAAAGCCTAAACAAACCAACAAGATGATGTCTGTTTATATAGCTGAAATCTCTAAGGGCGCAACTGAAATAACATTATCATGTCAATTAACAATGTAGTGTCATGTTAATCTTGTTTATTTACTCTGTGAAGACTGTTTCCTACCTGTTGATTTACAAGAGGTCTTTTTGAAAGTCTTTCCTTTGCTCTGCGCAGTTTCTCCTCCAATACACTGTTACTCCACTAGCAATTCAAAACACACAATACAAATCACAGAAAATACATTTGTCAAACAATTCAAACAAAATGTGTGAGTGCTTTCATTTGCCAATATATTAAACATACACTTCACAATTATAAACTATTGTTTAAGATACAAATCCACAATCTCAAAATAAGTCTGGAAGGCAGGCAAATATAAAACAAAGGAATGGTAGAAAGTGCCATATTAAAACAAGAGAATGTGGACCAGACATCATGTAAGATACTTTATATCAGCACTGATTTTGAAAGAAATTTTTTTTTTTTTAAATTGAAACAGATTTGTTTTAATAAAAGGATGAATTTATATAAAAGATATTTTGATCACTGTTATTCAGTTCTGTCATAGTATATTTTTTTTCTACTGGCCTCACAGTAGCACTTTCCAACTAATTTTCGTTAATTTGTATAATGAATTAATCCTACTAAGTGGAAAGCTGCTGTAGCAAATTTAGCAGAAGCACTAAAATCTACTTTCACACTCATCTGAAAGCTGATATAAAACACTGGGCCTTGTTTTCCTCTCATTCAAGTTGGTTTATAAAAAGAAAAAAATCAAGAACTGAATCAAAAAATCTCCCTTCTTAGTCCTACGACTTTCATGCAGTAGCATAGGAACCTGCAGTCCACATATCCACACTAACAATGGCAATGTAACAACATGACTTAGTTGCTATGCTAAATGAAAGCTGTAAACATTCTTCTCTTCTTATTTTTGATACTACAGCAGATTTTGCAGACCTCATTAGTAAGTCCACAGCATCAGTGGCAGTACCAGGCTGCCAGAGAAAAAGGAAGGAAAAAACCTCCACAGATCCAACATTAGTAGCAATCCAGACCTTGTCAATAATGTATGGCAGAGACAACACAAATGCTGGGAACTAACCCTGATGAAGGGACTTTAAATCACACCTTTATGTTTTAAATTAAAAGGGCAAGCTACTGCTTGACTTCACAGTGGCTTGTTGGCTAAAGTTTTAAAGATGAGCGAGGTGTCTGAGTGATTGGGTTTTACTATGTTTAAACATGCGGACCTGTTATTCAGAACAGGCAGTGTTATAAACTGAATTTAAAACCCAGAGCATAGCAATAAAAGTTGAGAATTAAGAGCACATTATTAAAAACACTTAAATTTATTAAGACAATCTTTGGAGACAGAATGTCACGGTTTTTAACAGACAAGTGAAGGTATCTGCACAATTGAAGTCTCACACAACACCTCTCAGTTTTCCACCTGCTAATATTCTGCAGTAGTTGCTGTTTGTACATATTCAGGGCTGTTTGAACAAACAGCCAGATTGTGTCTCTTTTTATCAGTAGGAAACTTTTCCAGAAAGAATTCTACTGAGGTTGAGCAGACCAGTCCTAAGTACACTTCTGTAAAACAATTGATTCAAAATGGTCCTGACTATTTGAACAATAAATACCGGGAAAAGACAATTTTACCTAGCTAATATCCTCTGAACTAATTTTTGGGACCTGCAGTGCATCGGCTGACAAAAGCACAACTTTAAGTATGAATTTGCAGGACTTGCTTCAGTAACTAGGAATGTTTATTAAACTTTAGAAAAAAACAACCACTAGAACATGTAGAAATTAAGGCAATGCAAAATACATTAAACATCACAGTGTAATGTGATGTGGAGAGCCAGAGCCAGCCTCATATGTGCAGGGAACAGATCCACATGTGTGTGTTAGGGATGACTTGTGGGTCTCCAGCTTACAGAGAGCATTTCACAAGTGGCTGAAATAGGAGAAGCTTTCTTTTGGTGATAATAGAGGAATATAAGATCCCTCAGATCTTTCCAAACTTGAGCTATTTTTATCAACTGTTAACTCAAGATCATTAGCATATTAGAGTTCTTCCTGGACATAAATAGGTAACCTGTACAGAACACAAATTGGTCTGATAAGTGAGGAAGAATCACAGAATCACAGAGTCATTCAGGTTGGAAAAGACCCTTGGGATCATCAAGTCCAACCATCAGCCCTACTCTACAAAGTTCTCCCCTACACCATATCTCCCAACATCTCATATAAACCACCCTTAAACACGTCCAGGGATGGGGACTCCACCACCTCCCTGGGCAGCCTATTCCACTGTCTGACCACTCTTGCTGTGAAAAAATTTTCCTACTATCCAGTCTGAACCTCCCCTGTTGCAGTTTAAAGACATTCTTCCTTGATCTGTCACTAATCACCTGTGAGAAGAGACCAGCATCAACCTCTCTACAATGTCCTTTCAGGTAGCTGTAGGGAGTGATGAGGTCTCCCCTCAGCCTTCTCCTCCTCAAACTAAATAGTCCCAGCTCCTTCAATCGCTCCTCACAGGATTTGTTCTCCAGGCCCTTCACCAGCTTCATTGCCCTCCTCTGCACTCACTCCAGCACCTTGAGATCTCTCTTGTATTGAGGTGCCCAAAACTGGACACAACACTCCAGGTGTGGCCTCACCAGTGCAGAGCACAGGGGGACTGTCACCTCCCTACTTCTGCTGGTCACACTATTTCTGTCACAAGCCAGGATGCCATTGGCTTTCTTGGCCACCCGGGCACACTGCTGGCTCATGTTCAGCTGCTTGAAAATGTTGAACCCCCAGATCCTTCTCTCCCAGACAGCTCCAGCCACACCTCCCCCAGCCTGTAGCCATGCAGGGGGTTGTTGTGGCCCAAGTGCAGGACCTGTCACATGGCCTTGTTGAAGCTCATTCTGCTGATGTTGGCCCACTGATCCAATCTATCCAAGTCTTTCCACACAGCCTCCCTATCCTCATGCAGATCAACACTCCCGCTTAACTTGGTGTCATCTATGATCTTACTGACAATGCATTCCATGTCCTTATCAAGATCATCAATAAAGATGTTAAACAGAAATGGTCCCACCACCGAGCCCTGAGGAACACCACCTGTGACCGGCCGCCAGCTGGATTTAACTCCACTGACCACCACTCTCTGGGACCGTCCATTCATCCAGTGCTTGATCCAGCAGACTGTTCACTCATTCAGGCCATGGGCAGCCAGTTTTTCTGTGAGAATTCTATGGGGAACTGTGTTGAATGCTTTTCAAAAATTCGGGTAGACAATATCCACAGCTTTGCCCTCAGACAGAAAGAAGAATTACAGAAAACTCCAGTGGTGGTACAATAAAAGTAGAAGCCTTCAGTATTTGGATTTCAAGCAAAAATAACTTTATCATTCACTAGAGGAAAAAAAGAAATTTAGTTGCAACACACAGTGAAGCATTCTCTGTAGAGGCACAACAAACATTGCAGCTGAGCAAAAAATGCTTGCTGTTGTCAAAAGGTAAAGAAGGAAGGATTTGAGAAAAGAGATATGTCAGCAGATGCAAAGACAGAATAAAGAAACAAAATCAGGTCTTTAGGACAGCAGTGGTATGAAGACAGAGCAAATAAATGCTGTAAATATGAATTACAAGAAAATGCAAAGGACAGAGGAAGATCAATGTGAGCTTATAATAATGGATTTGCCTACGTTAACTGGGGTATCTATACTACATGACCAACATTTAAATATTACATCTTTAAAGAAAAAAATCCATTTCCTTTTTGATAACAACTCCAGCAAAATAATTAAACTGATCTTAACTAAACACTTTATTATCTTGTTGTAAAATACATTGCTGTAACATATTGATGAATTTTTGAGAAATGGAAAACTGCACTGGTTGTCTTTATTATTTTTTAGTTGGAAAAGAAAAAAATCTGATAGTCAAGTGACTAACAAAATTCATTCTGAAACATGGAGAATCCATAAAATTAGCATTTCTAAATCATATTTGTATTTATCTTTGTACTGAGTCCAGCCAGGATGAAATTAACTTTCTACATAGCAGCCCTTAGTGTGCTGTGCTCTGCATTCGAGGCTAGAACAGTGCTGGTAACACACCTGTGTTTTGGGTCTCTATGAACAGTGCATTGAACAGCATGAAGACTTACTCTTTTCTTCCTTCTGCTCCCTGTAAGCAAGCTGGTAGGAAGAAAGAGGCTGGGAGGACATATAGCCAAGACAGCTAACCTGAACTGGCCCAAGTGTTGTCTCATAGCATATGACATCTTGCTAGACAAAAAAAGCTCAGGGAGAGAAGGAAGGAGGGAGGAACCTTTGTGGTCATGGCATTTGTCTTCCCAAATAACCACCGCCTTTGCTGAGGTCCTGGTTCCCAAGGAGCAGCATCTGCCAGGGGAACATGAATTCCTTTGTTTATTTTCCTTGCACACACAGCTTTTGCTTTTCTTACTAAACTGTCATTGTTTCTATCTGTGAATCTTCTCACCTTCCTTCTATTTTCTCCCAATCCTGTAAGACTGAATGAGAAGCTGGGTGGGTGTCTGGCTGCTGGTTGAGGTCAACACACCACACTCATTCTCTGATTTATATGATTTTTTGCACTGTCTATTTACTCTAATAACTCCTCTCTATTGTTTACTTTCTCTGATTAAAATATTCCCTGGAAAATATTGAAAATACTTTTTCCCCTTCCTTCCCCTTTTTATTTCTCTGGGGAAAAGTGTGTTTGAAAGTTTTAAAATTACATGATAATTCAATGAGACAAATGAAACAACTATGTATATCTTTGACCACACACAAAATAAATATTCTTAAAGAGAATTATAAGATTTGTTTTCCCCTTTTTCTATTTTGAGTGTGGGAGAAGACATATGTTTAAGGTTTGAGAAACATTTAAAAACATCTATATAGACACTTTACAGTATTATAAACAAGCACAAGAACTTACCTTTGACTATAATTCAAAACTTTCAAACAATATAATCTGGTTTCAAATGTTCTCCTAATGAAATATTCCATAATGAACAATAATTTAAGAGTCATTGCAATAGTATCCCTTTTTTTTTTCTTAAAATGTTTCCTAAAGCAAAAAGAGCTCTTTCAAAATTAACGTGTTCATTTTACTTCATTGCAAATGAACGAAGTGCTTGTGGAAATTTGAAATCAGAAAGATGGATACTAGCACAAGTTCTAGGAGGTAAGGAATTGGTTACAATAGGAGTCATGTGACTTCTCTTCAATCATTTGCAACATGATGAGAAGAATCCAGATTCGTCAAGTAAGCATGTGATGGTTTGACTTTGGCTAAATGCCAGGTATCCACCAAGTCGCTCTATCCCTTCCCCCCCTTTTCCCCTTGTTTCTCAACAGGGCAAAGAGGGGAAAGAAAATAAGATAGACCAAACCTTGTAGGTAAAACAAAAGTAGTTTTAATATAAGTGAAACGAAGCAAAGGTCCACGCGCAAAAGCAAAAGAAAACAGATTTATTCTCTCCTTCCCATGAAGAGGCGGTGTCAGGCCTTCTCAGGAGCAGGGCTGCAATAAGCGTAGTGGTTGCCTCAGAGGACCAAGGGTGACCCCACCCCCTTCCTCCTTTCTCCCAGCTTTATACTGAGCAGCCGTCACATGGTCTGGAATATCCCTTTGGTCTGTTCAGGTCAGCTGTCCTGGTTGTGTCACTGCCCAAGATCTTGCCCACCCGTCCCACTGGGGGAAATGTCGGAAGGAGCCTTGGTGCTGTGTAAGCACTGCTCAGCAGTAGCCACAACACCAGGGTGCTGCCAACACCCTGCCAGCTCCCAGCATAAACCACAGCACCGTGAGGGCTGCTGTAGGGGAAAACCAATTGCAGTTCAGCCAGACCCAGTACAAAGCAACAGCATGATAAGTCACCAGTACAGGAGAGCCATAGAAAAACAACACATTTTTCTGGGTACCTGATAAAACATTAATGTTGCTGCACATGGCAGTGATGAAACATATGTGAAATTCAACATGCTGCTTCAGTCACCAATGAAAAAAAAAAGAAAAAAAAGTTTTTTCAAAACAGTCATACATAGTAAAGCTCCTAGGATCAGTACAAATTCCACGAAGAGAGAGCAACAGAATTTACCAGAGAAAATGAGAATGGTTTAAGAAGGAACACTGTTGCTGCCAACATGCAGCAGAGAATTACTTAAAAAGACAGGAAAAAAATCTATTTAGGGCCAACCTTTGTACAAGACTAAACAAATACTGATTGGGCAAAAATAAACAGGCAGAAGGAAGTTTCTAATTGTCAGAATACAAGGTTTGGCAATAGCATTTCAGAGCACTGATAACATATGAGCTCAGGAAAAGGGTAAGGAAAAGAACCCCTGCATTTTTCAGCTTGAACAGGCCAGTTTGCAAAAGAGAATGTTATGACCAATAGTCATGAGCAAAGTAGGCCTGGACTTGAATGATATGCCTTCCATTCATACACGTCAAAGCACCACACTGCCTGTAACACAAAAACTATAGAGGTCTTCTAGAAATAACAAATGTGACAAGATGAGATACTCTTCAATTTTAAAAATAGCTTTCTGTTTCTTGGAGAAAAGGAGAACAAATATTTTACTTCTTAAGCCTTCTTCTATAATTTATTACAAAAAATATGGATATTCATCATCTGAAATATGCACTGCAAGTTATTGATGAAGTTAAATTCTATGTCCCTAGCATTGTACATAACAGCACAATTTTGGTTATTTTAGAAAGTTAATGTGCAGTAGAAAAGAAACCTTCACTAAGAAAATATACTACAGTGTGACCAGAAGATGCCTTAAATCACATATTGGTTCCGGCTGAAAGAAAAACCATGAAATTGTAGTAATAAGGAGCACAATAGGTAAACATGAAACAAATAAACCTGAAAACGTATGTCAAAAACTACAGAAGGAGAGAGGAGAACATGAAAAGCATAGATTTTGTGTCTGTTGAATTGTGTCAATGCACCAAAATGTTATGGTATATCACATTTTGCTATGCCAAGGAAAACATGCATTCACTGATTTTGAAAAAAAGTTATATCCATCAGAAGGCAGACTGATGAAGCAATTTTTAAAATAAGACATATCAATCTTCCCACAACAACAACATGTTATTAAGAAATAGTAGACTGATATGTTAGAATAACATAATTATATAATATTTTTAAAAGCTATAAAGCTGGGCAATTTTATATTTCAACAGCAACTTGTAAAATGTTAAAGGTGCCACAAATGGCAAATCTTTCAAAATGATCAGTGAACAATCAACTTATTCAACACTCAGTTAAGACCAACCAATCAAGTCTAGAAATGCAACAAAGAATGTGGAGAATCAAGTTCAAAGTTCAAACTTCATCAGCAAATTCTCTTCATGACTTGTAAATTTGGGATGATATCTCAGAGGATCTTTTTTTTAAAAAAAAAATAATTTGTCATTAACACTTATGCTGATTTACAAAAACATTGAAAAGAAAAACACTTCCAATAGCCAGCAAAGTAGAAAACAACTGCTGACTTCAAATAAATTGAGCACATTTTTTGTCTCTATCCTCCCATCTAATTCTCTGAAAGCTTTCTTTTGATAGCTGCAGAACTCTTCACCAAATATATTCATACATTGATTATATACATTAATAATATCAAATTATAATTTCTTTTGTGAGGAAGAACTACTTTTTTTACAATGGCAAGAAAAAATAACAGATTTCTAAAACAACTAAAAATATGCTGAAAAGATCTGTAAATTTAGTAAAAAATTAAAATAGAACTGGTCTAAGAGACATGGTTGAAACACAGAAAATATTAATCTTATTTTTGTTAATCTGTGAAGGAAAGCAATATGATAAACTTGTGAAATTTTTACACCCATGTCACAAATCAGGCGACCTTACATTAAGCTATGGTAATTAGCACACTGTACTTCCCTGCCTTCATGCTACCTTCCTATATTTTCTGCAAAACTTTCCACGTAACGGGCAGAGGGGGAAGAGGGAGCAGGTGTTTGCTCATGTTTTTAAAAATAAGTCTCAGCTTTTAAGTTAAAGCAGCAAGATTAAAAAACCTCATGGAAGAAAGATAACCAAGACTGGTGTTTTCAGTATTCTAACCAAAGGTGGCTTCAAGAATATGAGACACTCCATGGAAACAAGAAAGCAGAGAGGACACCCATTGGTGGGGCAGTGGGTCTGTAAGATAGTTTGGCTAGAAATCGGTCACAGGACACTTACATTAAGAGTTACGGTCACTGTGAACCCAGGAAGAACCTCAAGTCTGCAGGATATTCTTATCTTATGAATCTGAAGACATTGCCCCACAGGCCTGAAGGAGACAGTAGTAACAAACGTGCAAGCTAGAGGGTAAGTGAAATAATTTTTCCAACTCCAAAACTGTTCAAAATCATCTGATCAGTTGCATGCAATGTAACCATGATACTGTGAATTTACACTTTTTAATTTTGTCATTTTATATAAAAATTCTGGGGGAAAAGAAAAGCCCTGCTTATCCACTCACACCGTCACTTGATAGTCTCTTTCACAGTGATGGATGTCTCATCTAGGTACCTTAAATTTATTTATGTTGCCAAATAATTCCTTTCAATCAACTTCATTGCTACAGTGTACTCACTGGTGTAGTCTTCTTCCTTCAACAGTTCTACTACAAGCACCTGATTAAAAAAAGAAATTTACATGAACATAAAATTCATGCTATTTTCTTTAACTAAACTAATCTGGACGGACATTAAAATGCAGACAAGTGTCTAGCCTAAGGCTTGTTAATGCAAAAGAAATTAATGTATATGAGCATACGTTATTTCTTGAAATTTTGTACTATAACTTCAGAAGTCGAAGGAGATCCTGGGAACCCTTTTCCATTGACAAAGTGCCACTGATTTTTGAGGCATGCATTATATGGAATCAGAGTAATCACCCAATGCCAGATAGCTTCCTTTCTAATAAGCCTTTCTACATCTAGAGTATGACAAGGCTTTAAATTAAAGTGCTAGATATTACAGTAATCTTCAGTAGCAATAATACTGGGGAGGAAAATCTCCATGTTTTACAGTGTACTTATTAAACCTGATTCCTAATAACCTGATCAAAGCCTCACTAAATCAGTTGTGAAATAAGGAATAATAAAAGTATGCAAAACATATTTCTATATCTCTAGGCCATAACACAAATCCCAAGGCTAAAACAGACAGTGATATACCTAGTATTTGTGCTGCACAAGAAACTTTTGGAAGCTGCACGACAGTGCTGGACACATACCTTTTCTCCAGCCATGCAGGGAAAGGATGTGAAATGCCAATGAACTCAAATGCCAGCAACCTGATCTCCCCAGCCTGCACTACTACCAGTGCAGAGCCACAACAAGCAGGACAAAATAAGAGCTTTTATGGTTACTGAGTGGGCTGGAGTTCTGCTTTGTGAAAATGGGGAGGTGGCTTGGGACAGGTAGCCAGCCTCCCACAGCAGGGAAGGAGACAGAGCAAGATATAGAGAAGGAGTAGGGAAAATATTCTAGAGACTGTTACCTGTCTCCTACACGTTGTAGTAGCTGTCATCTCTGACTCCTAGAGCCTCTTCTTTGTACACAATGCTTGTGGTGCCTAAATATGTGACATTTCAGAATTTCCGAACCAGATTAGAAATCAAGTCTCCCCTGCTTGTGTCACTTCAGGATACAAATTAGCCAGCTCTTTCAACACATCTTTATGTTAAGAAGTAATAGAGTCTGTGCAGCAGGAAAAAAATTATCCTAAATAAATTGAATTTATCCTGGCCCCATCTTTGTGGAAAAGAGATTTCTATTTTAAATTTACAGCAGGCTGTACTTGTACATAGAAAGCATGGCAACTATGCCTGTTGGTAGAAATATCCATGGCTTAGTACAGCTCTGTCTTTTGTAATGTGAACAGGACACTACTGTAGCTGTGTCACACACACAGATGCAGACTGAGGAGTGCTGTCATATGCAAAAACAGCTGTCATCTCCTCAGCGCTCCACTGCCAGGCAGAAGACAGGAAACCAGTTAGTTTTCTCGTCACCATGGAAGTCATCCAGATATACCACTTCTCTCACTACCTGCCCTTAGAGTCAGCCTCTATGCTCCCCCCATGTTTCCTACAAACCAGGAGCAGTCTGCATACACAGCTGAGCTGATCTTAGCACTCCTCACTGTGTATGAGTGTGTGTAGCCCAGACTATACTATCTGTAATACAAAGATTTGTTGAAAGATAGCTGCCAAATTTGTATCTTGAAGTGAGAAGTAGCAACTAAGTCTTCTGAGCTAAAAATGTGTCTGAAACATCAGAAAGCAAAAAGAAACCTCACAGAAATTTGGAGACATGCTTTAGACCACTGGTAAATGGTAAGCTAATAAAAGTCCTTGTGCTGAATGTAGTTTAAGCTACCATGCTTAGAGTAGATGGCAGTCTTTTTTGCAAGAACTGTGACTGTGAAACATGGTACCCTGTCCAGCATCCTTCTCATAACTGCACAAGAGCTACAGCCCCTACTGTCCCTGCATTGCTGTACTTCTGCAAACTATTCAGTCCTTGTTATTTGCCAACAGATGTTGAAATTTTGCCTACAGAAATAGCCAGATAAAACCAAATCTTAATTTACTGGCCTCACGTTATATTAAGCCACAGTTGCTGCTGCATTTGGACACAGGGTTCCAGGATGTTCCTTTTGATCAGGACAAACACAAAACATTTGTCCAGAAGTTGCTTAACAAATAGTTTTATCTCAGGCTTTGTTTTTGAAATGTAGATAATGTTGCAGGTTAGAGATTAAAAATATTAGGCAACTAAAAAAAAAGATAATTATTTTTCTTAAATTCAGGTGTATTTAAAACTACATAATACAAAGGGTACAATAGTAGGGTGAGGCATGCCAAAAAGGTGAAACAAGGAAAATACATATCTGATAAAGGTGTTTGATAAGGACTAACCTTTACTGAAATAGCCAACACAGCTTCAAAATACAGTAGCTCATCTAGCCTTCATTAAGCTGTTGCTCTGGTTCCATTATTGTCAGGTTTAGTCTTCATAAAAATGACCTCTGGTAGTAGGTTAGAAAAATAAAAAATTATGCTCACATTTGGAAATACCTGCATAAAGCGTGAAGCTGGAGAGCTAGAAAAATAATCCATTTCTAAATAGAAATTTGATAATTTAGCAAAAGCAATTACAGGGAGGAAAGGAGTGCATAACTCACACCAAAATTCCAGTGCAATTTTTAAATGAAAAATTTTTTTGAGGTATTCCACTGCAGGCTCAGAACCCTTTGGACTTGGAAGATCCCACCTATTTATGTATTGCAACATTAGTAAGAATGGCAGGTCCTAGGATCAACAGCCTTTCAGCGTTTTTCAAGGAACCAATCCCAGAAAAAAACTTCTATTATTTTTTCCCACTTGCCCAAGAAAATTATATCCAAAGAGACATAAAAGAAACATATCCAACTACAGTTGCTAGAATTCATAATACATTTTGAAATGAAAAGGTAGTCCTAGGTTAAAATGTAAATTTCTGATACTGGCTGAAACTTCTCTCTCACATATCGTGCAACAGTTATTTCTCTAACATTTACAGCTACCAAAACCAACAGCTGCTCACAAAGCAAGTGAAAATTTTGAAACCTCAGACCCATGTAACATATCAATATAAATTAAAAACTTTCCAAAATACTAAACTGTACAATCATGCCTTTTAGACAATAGAAAGCTACTTATTTCATTCAAACACACTAAGAGAAACACCTCAGTTGTGTAATATTTTTGGACTTTCCCTCTCCCAAAACCTCAAGCTTCCCCCTCCAATCACAGCATTTGTCCTGCAAATAAATATCTCATATTGACCCCTAGAGATTTAGAAAATAAAACAAGAGAAAAATGCCATAGAACTGGAAGATCATTAAAAAAGTAACCCTTGCACTTTGAATTGCGGTAACACATGGAACTGTTACCTCAAAATGCATTCATATCAGTGTTTCCTTCCAATCAGCTGACCCTTGATGCTTTAGTCAAAATTAAAGCCTTGAGCTTATAAAAAAAAAAAAAATGTTGAAGACACAAAAAATTTCACCAGTTTTCTCCACACGTGATCTATAAAATCAGTTTTTATTAAATTAAAAGTTCTAATGGAAAACTGCTCCAGAAATGTTTATCTCCCTCCAAAACAAGTATAGGAGTGATCAGTGAATTCTGTTCAGAGATATCACTGCTCAAGCAGTGGTTAGTCTGCCTTGGATTTTCTTTCTCATACTTTTATGTCTATATGTGTTTTTAACAGGTCATAAACAATTCATTGTGAGGTTTTGAGGAAAAGAAGTAAAACAATCAACCTGATATGAAAGCCCTTGAAATTAGGAACTGCACAGAGCATGAGGGATGGAGTACAATTCCCAGAAGACTGAATGTAAAATACAGTAATTAAGTGCCATAGATGTGGCAGACATTTTGTTTTCCAGAGTTCATTCTTATTCCCATATCACAGAGGTGTCAATTACAATTGTTATTCTAATAGTTCACAGTGGCACTTCCCATGTGGATCTGCTCCATTGATTTTAAACAGATTACACAACATCAGGAGCCAGGTCTAACTAGATAACCTACAACTCCTTCACAATCTGGTTGCTAATGAGACAAGACTGTAGTTTTGTGAACATTTATTTCCAAGTTAACGCTGGAGTTTCTTCTCAGAGACGATGCTTTCCTAAGCCTGTCTGTGATAGTAGATTCAGTCAGATTTAGGATCTGATCTGAATTAAGAATAAAAATCTTAACACACATCAGTTCCCTGAGGGGACAGAAAGCAATACGAAGATCTAATTATGCTGACACCACCATGAAAAGAAATGACTGTCATATCTTACTAGCATCTTCTGAGATTTCCTCTGAAATTGTTCTCCCCTTCACTAAGTCTTTTATATTCAAAATTATTTTACTTACTGACCTGAGCCTGTTAGTGCTCCTTGTATTTCAAATTGAATCTTAAACACAGCCAAGAGGCTGCTTTTTCTCTTCTTCTTTCTCTTTTTTTTTTTAATACCAAAAGCAACAAGCTCAAGCAACACCTGTAGCATCCAAGCATACCAAACCAATTGTCTACTTAGACACTTGTTCGCTACCTTTACCAGAAAGCCCTGTAGTACTAACAATGAAGAATGGACTACTGTAAAATACAGGACATATGGCCACTTACTGTGCAGTTTCCACCAGGCTGGGGTAATAGCAAATAAGAGGTAGTCCAGAGGTCGTGCTTCAACAGGACATCCAGGTCTATGCAGGCCTCCTCTCCATGTAGTACCAAAGGGTACGAACAGAGGCCTGAAACATTCCCACAAGAGTGCAAAATGACAACATCATTGTAAACTTCTGTTAATTTTCCTTATGATACTCACATGTATTAATCCAAACCTGATGCACGGTACAGTGATACTGGTTTTAGCGGATATAGAGGGAAGATGTTCTAGCATCATGCAAATTGCTCTGTTTATTGAAGCAACTTCTAATATCTGCAAATGATGATGAATGTCAGGCAGTATTTACTCATGCCTTAAGATTATTCCAGTCTAGTTCTCCTGAAGACTACTGCATTATATAAATATTCAGTCAGAATTCATATTCAGAGTGTCAGAGTTGACAACAGAGCAAATAACATTCTTCCATTAAATCTGCCATATTGAACCTATACCCAAGCCATACAAACTTTCAGTATTGCTGAAACACTACAACTGGAATCAGACACATGAAACAAAGCAGCTTTCAGGACGTATGTCCTGTCCCTGGATCACAGAACCGCTGAAGGTGAAAGGGACCTCTAGGTCCAACACCTGTGCTCAAGCACGGTCACCTAGAGTAGATGGCCCTGGATTATATCCACAAAAGTTTCAAATATCTCCAAGGATGGAGACTCTACCACCTCCCTGGGCAACCTGTGCCAGTGCTCAGTAACCCTCATAGTAAAAATGTGTTTCCTGATGTTCAGGAAGAACCACCTGTGTTTCAGTTTATAAGTATAAGAAAGTATAAGAAAGACGAAGGAGATCCTCCATCCCCTGCTAGACCCAGGAGGAAACATGGCAACTAGTGATGAGGACAAGGCTGAGGTGCTTAATGCCTTCTTTGCCTCAGTCTTTAGTAACAAGTCTAGTTGTACTGAGGGAATCCAGCTCCTCAGCCAGAAGACAGAGACTGGGAGAACGACCCCCCCACAATCCAGGAGGAGACAGTCAGTGACCTGCTGCATCACACAGACACACACAAGTCTATGGGACCAGATGGGATACACCCGAGAGTGCTGAAGGAGCTGGCTGGGGTGCTCGCCAAGCCACTTTCCATCATTTATCAGCAGTCCTGGCTGACCAGGGAGGTCCCAACAGATTGGAAATTGGCCAATGTGACACCCATCTATAAAAAGGGTCGGAAGGATGATCCAGAAAATGACAGGCCTGTCAGCTTGACTTTGGTGTCCAGGAAGCTGGTGAAGTAGCTCATCCTGAGTATCATCACACAACACATGTGGGAAAACCAGATGCTCAGGCCCAGTCAGCATGGGTTTATGAAAGGCAGGTCCTGCCTGACAAACCTGATCTCCTTCTACGACAGGGTGACATGCTTATTGCATGAGGGAAAGGCTTTGGGTGTTCACAGAAGATCATCCATTCCAACCATCAACCCAACATTAACAGTTCCCAGCTGCACCATATACCTGAGCAATATGTTGACCCTACTCTTAAACACCTCCAGTGATGGAGACTCCACCACTGCCCTGGCCAACAGCCTATTCCAATGTCTAACAACCTGTTCTGTAAAGAAATGCTTCCTAATATCCAGTCTAAACCTTCTCTGGTGCAACTTGAGGCCATTACCTCTTGTCCAATCCCTTATTACTTTGTTAAAGAGGCTCATCCCCAGCTCTCTGCACCCTCCTTCCAGGGAGCTGCAGAGGGCGATGAGGTGACCCCTCAGCCTCCTCTTCTCCAGACTAAACACCCCCAGTGCCCTCAGCTGTTCCTCATAGGACCTGTGCTCCGGACCCTGCACCAGCTTCGTTGCCCTTCTCTGGACATGCTCGAGTCATTCACGACATCAATGGTCTCCCTAAGCACTCATGGGTGCATCACATCAGTGCCCATGAACTTAGGTATGTCCAGTTTCCTGACCTGATCCTTGCCCACCAATGATGCATTTTCCTTCTTCAGTCTTTTCCCCTGGTCTCTAGGACCTGGGATACCTGAAGGATAGTCTTGCTAGTAAAGACTGAGGCAAAGAAGGCATTCAGTTCCTCAGTGTTTTCTATGTCCTGTGTAAAAGTCCCTAGCCTACTAAGCAGTGGGCTCACATGTCCTGTCCCTGGGTCACAGAACCACTGAAGGTGGAAGGGACCTCTAGACATCACCTGGGTCTGTCTTTTGTCATTTACGTGTTTATAGAAGACTTTCTGTTACCCTTGAACTTCCCCATGAGATTCATCTCCAGGTGGGCTTTGGCTTTCCTAGCCATGCTTTCTTCTGCATAATTGGACAGTATCTTTTTATGCCTCCCAGGTTATCTGCCCCTGTTTGCACATTCTGTATACTTTTTTCTCTCTCAGTTTTGTCAGGAACTCATTGTTCATCCACACAGGCCTCTTGTCATTTTTATTTGACTTCTTGCTCACTGGCATGAACTGCTTTTGAGCTTAGAGGAGGTTATCCTTGGAGATCAATCAACTTTCTTGGCGCTTATTTCTTCCAAGGTCTTATCCTATGGGACACTTTCAAACACATTCCTGAAGAGGTCAGTCTGCTCTTCTGAAGTCCAGAGTTGTCATCTTGCTTTTTACTCTGCTCCCTTTCAAGATCCCAGACTCCATCATTTCATAGTCACTGCAGCCAAGGCTAACTTTGACCTTCATATCCCCAGAAAGCCCTGTTTATTTGTAAGTATGAGGTCCAGCAGAACATCTCTTCTGGCTGGATCCTCTACACTTCCATCAGGAAACTTTCACTGGTTTCATTCAGGAAACTCCTGGACTGATTATGCCCTGATGTCTTGTCCTTCCAGAAGAAACTGGGGTGGCTGAAGCCCTCCACAAGGACTAGGGCCTGTTAACATGAGGCTGCTTCTAGCTGCCTGTAGAAGGCCTCAACCACTTGTTCTTCCTGATCCAGTGGCCTATAGCAGACACCCACTACAGTGTCACCCATACTGGTCTATTTGTTAATCCTTACCTATAAAATCTCTGTTGGCTCCTCATCCTTCCCCAGGGAAATCTTCATGCATTCCAGCCACTCTTTTACATAAGGAGCAGCTCCACCTCCTCATTTTTCCAGGCTGTCTTTCAGAGCCTGAATCCTTCCATTGCAGCACGCCAGTCACACAAGCCATCCCACCACATCCCCGTGATCCCAATAAAAGCACAGCCCTGCAACTGCATAGAGGTCTCTGAATCCTCATGTTTACTCCCCATGCTGTGTGCATTAGTGTGCAGGCACTTGAAAGAGGCACACCAGCATGCTGATTTCCCAGAAACAGTCTGGGAGGTTTCTACACCTTGGTGTCTTGTAGGCACTTCCTTGCTTATATGCAAAAGCTTGAGCCCTGTTTTGTGGATTTTGTTCCCTTTCACTCACATCATGTCAACACTGCCCATCACTCCTTCACAGGGTTGCTTGTAACTCTCTCCCTCTCCTGTTACTCCTATTTTAAAGCTCTTCTTACCAGACCAGCCATCCTGCTGGCAAAGATACCTTTGTCCCACTTTATTAGATGGATCTCATCTCTCCCAGTCAGATGCTGATCCTCAGAAAAGTTCCCATGATCTGAGAAACCAAACCCAGCTGGAGACACCAGCTCTGCAACCAGTAGTTAACACATAGTCAGCCCTCTCCCCTCACCAGTAGGATTGAGAGAAACACCACCTGGGTCCCATAACCCTGTTTATCAACCCCAGAACTCTGTAGTTACTTTTGATACTCTTGAGGCTGTCCCTGGTAGTATCACTCATGCCTAAATGGGAAAAGAGCTGGGGATAATAGAGAGTGGGACGAGTTTTAGCAGTGTCTCCACAACATCCTAGATCCACAGCCCCAGAAAACAGCAAAATTCTTTGGACAACAGGTCAGACTGACAGGTGAGTGCCTCAGTCCCCTGTTGCAGAGAGTGACCCATTGCTATCACTCACCACTTCCTCCAGGTTATCCTGTGTGGTTCAGAGTTAGTCATCCTGGTTATTTCATTTGAAAGCACACCTACCTCTTCCACAGCTTTGAGGGTAGCAAACCTGTCCCACAGCTGCAAGGCTTCAGGTGGAGCAGAAGCCTTTCTGCTAGATTGTGATGTGCCCTGGGGTGAAACATGCAACATGTTTTTAACAAACCAAGGAACGTTTAAGGAGAAAATATCAAGTGTTAATATAGTATCATACCTAGGGCATTAAGTGAGACAGGCAGTAAAGAACAGGGGTATAAATTAAGTCCCTCGGCCGGGAAATAGTATTTCTCTGTTGAGAACTTCTGACCAGCATGCCATCATCTGTTATACACATAGCACATGCCAAATATTAATTACTGTGACCGATTCAGGGAAAACACATTTTAGGAGTTGACTGTCAATACCAGATAGCCAACAAGCTCTTAAAAATTACATGCCAATTTATCTTTTAATTTGTAGGAGAGATTTCTAATATGAACTTCTGAATTTTTAATTGTTAGATAAATGAAAAAGTTAAATAAAAAGAAAGAGTAGGAATGAAACAGACAGGTGAAACAGAGTGATGAAGTCTTTCCCCATTTACACCAACCCTGAAAGCTCCAGGTAGTTCAGCTTAATACAACATAAACTTATACTAGTACAAAGTAAGAGGAAAAGGAACTACAGGACATTTTCTGGGCAGAAACTTTCCCATAGTAGAACCTTCCAACATACAAAAAGCCTGCTTATAGCATAAAAGCAGATATATCCTAATCATTTTCAACCATGTCACAGTATTGTTAATGAGCACTTCACTGCAACAAATATTATTGCTTTCCTTAAACCCTCATTCCTGAAATCATGTGCTACCTTAAAATGCCAACACATGCTTTGATGTACAGGTCTCATAGCTAGAGAGGAAGGAACTTTGGTGATAGAGACTTTTATAAAATGTGAAAACAAAACCAGATTTACATTTTTAAAAAATTAAAAAATAAAAGTTTTACCTCCTTTAGTTACCTGGTTGTATCAAGTTCCTGCAGTTGCCAGTGTCTAACTGCTGAACTCACCTTCTTCAAATGCACTCAGAACCCATAGTTGACTTGCTCTACCTCTCTGGGGCCAGAGTAGCACCACAAAAATCTTGGGATCAATATATTTTCAAATCTTTATCTTAACAGAAAGTTATACAGATACCACAGGTGACATACCATTGCAGATTTTAAACCAGCAAACCAGAATAAGAATGAAACATTGAATAACTTTTCATGCCATTCATAAAACTGTAGAAAATCTGAAAGAAAAATGTTGTTGTCTTCCTCCATGCAAAACACTGCAACTAGTGTACACACAAAAAATTTGACACATCCCAGGCATAGATAGCAGCTTCCGTAGCTTAGAGAAGCACCATATGCATTTATCAACTTAAGGTGTAACACAATGTACAGTGTAGCACATTGTTTTTTCTAAACATATTATTTTATGCCATTACATAATACATAGGACCAAAGGCTGACTAGCCTCAACTTGTCTGGACCTGTGTAACAAGTGAAAAAGAAAATGAAATGTAAATTTGGATTCAAACATTGCTCTTGTATAGCCTAAAACTGATTTTTAGTTCTCTAAGATGATATTCTTCCTTACAGATCTATTCACCTTGTTTTGACAGCTAGTTTAATTATTTGATAAATGTCACTGTTGATTTTAGGAAAAGGCTGAAAGCAATAGTGGAAAATAGAAGCTCTGAACATAGCAGAGGTATTATGTTTAAGATGTAACTGATTTTAGAAATAAAATGCATCTTTACTAAGATTTTGCTGAACCTCGAGTAGTTATGTTGCAGTTGGCAACAAGAAAACAGAAAGTTCCAAGGAGAGGTAAAAGATAGTAACATCCTTTCACATTATGTCAGTCCGCACATAATGAGAACAGCATGCAGACCCCCTATTTAAAATAAGCAACACCCATAACTATGAATGGACCAGTGAAGGAGACAGCGAGCTGTAGGATAGAATATGGTCACAGCTGGAATCAGCTCAAGCAGCAGATTCAGTGGTGAAAAGAGAGAAGAAACTTCCTGAACTGCTTAACATATAGAAGGGTTATCCATGAGGTACATAACCAGCATTACGTTGAGTTACAGTTCTTCTGTTTATTAGGACTAATTTAAATGAGGCCTCAAAATCAGGAAAAAAAAAAAAAAAAAATTCCAATCTCCTTCCATCCTCTATGATGCAGGAGCTAATCTGTATGGAAATCCTCCAGAGACCAGGACCTAGCAGCTACTGAAGTCAAGTCATCAAGAAAGCACATTCCCTGTTTATCATTTTGTTCAGTGCTTCCTTTGCAGAAAATAAACACAGTAAAACAGTTCCAGTGGTGTGAATGTTCAAGGAGGAAAAAAAGATTATAGTGTTCAGTGTTAACTGTAAATTTTAAACCAAAATCTGATGCAACACTGTTATTCCTAGCTACTCATTAATCAAATTTCAGGTTGTTTGCTTTCATTATAAGTTTATATTCCTAGTTTATACTTTGTTATCCTTAAAAACAAGGCAAAAACAGTGCAGAACAAGCAAAAGGAACACAATGAAAAGTAATTATCTGGTTTATTTTTGCACATTGAGCAACTGAGTATTCTATAACACATATTTCAATTGCTCCCAGTCTTTCTGCTTTTGAATAGCAGCTACTTGTGAAGCAGAAGGAGTGTTGGGTTTTAGGAAGTGTAGTATCTGACATCAGCAACTTGAAAATAGCATAATTTGCTATTAGTACACACAATTCCTTTAATCATAAATTTATTCACTTTCAAAAACTGAAAAAGTATGTAGTATGCCAATAACAAAATTGTCTTCCCTGGAAGTGTTGGATTTTATTGAAAGATAATAGTCTAAAGTAAAACTACTAGTAAAGCAAGCTAGAAGATAATAGTCTAAAGTAAAACTACTAGTTAACCAAGCTAGATAGAAAACCAATAAAATTAGACTCCATTCAAAATGAGGTGTCTTTTGACACACAGGTTTTATATTGCAATGGATGACACCAATAAAATTACATTTAACAGCATATGATAACACATGTGATAACATATATTCTCACAGTATTTTTGTTTTATAGGACATAGAAGTATAACTCAAATGCAGTTACGCTGAAATTAGGACTTTCAGTTATAGCTGACATTATCCACTGGACGGCTTAGGTATAATGGAGACAGTTGTATATGTACATCATCTTCCCCTTAAGCAGAGGTACTTGACAAATTCTGTGACAGAAATACTGCTTTCTTTCTGATTTTAGGAAATAACATTCTACAAGAGCTTGGAATAAAAGCTATCAGCCCTGCAGGGAAGTACTTCAGGATACTGGTGGATGAAAAATTGGACATAAGCTGGCAATGTGTGCATGCAGCACAGAAAGCCAACTGTATCCTGCATCAAATGGTGCATGACAAGCAGATCAAGGGAAGTGATTCTCCCCTCTACTCTGCTACCATGAGACTCCACCTGGAGTACTGTGTCCAGTTGTGGGGTTCCCCAATACAAGACATGGACCTGTTGGAGGAGGTCCAGAGGAGGGCATAGAAATGGTCAGAGGACCGGAACACCTCTCCTGTGAGGAAAAGGCTGAGAGCTGAGTTATTCAGATTGGAGAAGAGGGAGCTCCAGGGAGACCTTCTTGCAGCTTTTCAATATATAAAGGGGGATTATCAGAAGGGTGGAGAAAGACTTTTTACCAGGGTCTGTAGTGATAGGACAAGGTGTAACAGTTTTAAACTGAAATAGGGTAACTTTAGATTAGAGATAAGGAAGAAACTCTTGACTGTGAGGGTGGTGACACACTGGAACAGGTTTCCCAGAGATGTTGCAGATGTGACATCACAGGAAGCATTCAAGGTCAGGTTGGACAGGGCTTTGAGCAACCTGATCTACTAAAAGATGTGCCTGAACGTGGCAGGTTGGGCTAGATAATCTTTGAAGATCCCTTCCAATAGAAACCCCTCTGTGATTCTATGAAAATTAGATTCACAGATATCCCAAATCAAGGTGGGGAACACTAGTTTGATTCCCTGTATAGCATTAACCATTTTCCATGGCTTAATTTTTAAACAATTTTTTTTAAGGAAAATGTTAACCTGGACTTAAAGTTTGCTAGTGACTAAGAATTCATCAGTGTTTTATAAATTGTCCCATGGTTACTCTTACTGAAAAATGGGCCATTTTTTCCTATGTTCAAATCTATGATTTCAAGTTTTAGACTTCTGCCTTACGTTTGTCTGCTGCAGTAAAAAAAATGCTGTTTCTAGACTGCAATTTTTCACTGATAAATATTGATGACCAAATGGACTTGTTCACAGTTTAATGAACTTTAAAAATGTGTGTTTTCTATTTATGCTATTGGGTTTTTTTCTGAACATTCCCCAGTTTATTTGCATCACTCTTAATTGTGAACAGCATATATCTTTCAAGATTAGCAACAAAGTTAAATAAGTACTAATACAACTTCTCTATTCAAGTACCTTCTGTTAATATATCCTAAAATTCTCACACTAGAATTTGCACTGGGAAGTTTTGCTCAGTTAATTGTGTTTGCACCTTTAGTTTTCCTTAAAGTTTCAACTCCCATATAAACACAGCAGTTGTAATTTCCATTCCTATGATTTTCAGTGGATCATATTATTCTACAATAGAACTCTAGAAATGCCAAATTAGATGTCTTACAGAAGTTTATTACATCAATATCGAATCAACCAAATTTATAATTTCACTAAAAGAAAGTTTGGTAGTTTCAGATAGCCTGATTGCTATAAAACCACTTAGACTGCCACTATTTTATCATAATTCAAGACCTTTGTAATAAAAACAACATTTCAGATCTTCCATTATTCTGTTTCAAATCAAGTTTTCTTGGAATTTTTTTAAACTTTCTCTTTGTTCCAGAATTTGCTTTAAATCAGTATTAACACCTAGAGACCTACTCAAAAAGGTTTCATTTTGGATAGTAACATGAGCACAGGAGATTGTGGCTGGGAAAAATAACACACAATATTTACAGATTCTATTCTCTCAAAAGAATGAATGTTAAAAAGTTAAAAAGGAAAGAAAAAAATCAAAGCCAGTATTTTTTTATATATAGAAGTCTTGAGAAGTACATCCTTTGTTGCTTTGCTTTTTAAATATGAATGCCACTCTACTGTACAAAACTGGACATAGCTCGTCTGTAATAAAACTTAAAGACGTAAATATCATTTCCCCTAACTGCACTTATAAATTTATGAATATTTAAATTCTCTAATTTGAGTCCAATTTGAGTCAAAATTCTCAGTCTCGTCTTTTTAGAGTTAAAAGTATTGATTTATTAAACAAAATATATGTGTAAAACTAGACTTTTGAAATTCTACATTATATACACTTACATAATTATATATAAACAGATTATTAAGTAGCAAGCAAAATAACTTTTTATCCAGCAAAATCATTCTTATACAACATGGGAAATAACAATGCATATCCACAGAATCCTGTAATCTGAAAACATTAGTAGAAGACAGTATCATCATTTTGCAGATAGTATTTGTTTGCACTGCTTAATCCCCAAAATTTTATTTAATACACTGCTATATTATAAAACTGCTTAGCACAGAAGTTTCAGTCATTTTAGTATTTGAATTTGTGGACAGGTAAAAGCTTATAATATGCTTGGAAAAAAAGCAGCAGAATTGCTGCATTTTCTATATATAAAGTTGTTGAAACTTATCTAAAATGAAAAATCCGAGGGAGGACAATTTCCTTGAAGAACAGAAAGTAAATTCAAACTATGTATGTGTTTGCACTTTAAATATTGTAAAGAACTGAATGTGCTATATGGTTTTAAGAATACAAGAGATCACACTCATTTTCTAAATTAATCCTTCTCCTTTATAAAATCAAATTTCTTTTTAAGATGATGATTTTTTTTCCACAGTTTCTACTACAATGGATGTCTTCATCCTGAGGGCATCTATGCCTGTGTATACTTTATTACAGTGAACAATTACTTTCAGCAGGTCTATATGTAAATTAATGGCTGTGGCTGTGGACTTGAAAATAAACATGTTGATTTAAAAGGTGAAACAACATCTTATGAAGGCTCTACTGATTTGTTTTATCTGTAGTTACTGGGAGCAAGTACAGCAACAAATAAAGAAATTCATTATGAATTTGAAGTGCTTCTGGCCATCTGTGTTTTCCTGTTTTTTCTATTCAGGTGGATAAAAAAGAGTTATTCTGATATTCACTAGTGATGTAGAGATTTTTGATCTTCAAAGCTGAAGACTGAGTAATACTTTTGTAGTGTAGGAAGGAGTAGAATCTGTGAAAAGAAAAAAAATATATATATTTCAGACTTCAGCTATGTAATCCAGTGCAAATAAATGGACCCCTGAGCTAGAAACAGCTAGGTTTGGTTTTATTTCAAAGGCACTCTACAAATGATCTCTGTGCTATCTTTCAAGAATTCTCCTAGCTTGTATTATACAGAAGTTATTCCTCCTCCAGTCTGCTTTTCAAAGGCAGGTCTTGGCATAATCTATAGCACAAGTTCAGAAGCAGTAAATCCAAGAGTCATTCATGATCCAGCCTCATCATAAAAAGCATGGAGATAAGTTTTGTCTAGGAAGGCAGAAAAGTGTCTCCCTGAGCTGGTTTGCCCCAAAGGAGTATAAAGCTGGCCTCTGCTTGACAGGGACAAATGCAGGTTTGAGGCAGCCTGACAGCCATTATTTTAGACTCCACATTTCACGAGTATGTAAATACCATTCCATTACTACATATTTCATGAGTATCACTGAAGTCAAATTATGACCTCAGTTTTTCCTGCATTCCTTCACTCCATTTTAACCACTATTGCTACCATTATTAGAATCAGGCAGACTTTTATAGCAGACTTCACTTTAGACGTAGATGGCGTGAATACTTATGGACATTAAGTAATAAAAGTCTAGTATTAGAACATGAAAAGTATTCTGCAGCCACATTCTGTGGCCTTTCTTTACATTTCTCTCCTACTATACAGACCACTTATGTGAAATGCAAGGAATGAAAAGATACCATAAGATTCATTGCACAAATTTCATTTCTACACACAAACTCTCAAACGACATTTGACAGACCCTACAGGGTATTTTAGCTCAGGGGAAATTTTCCCTTTGTTTCCTAACATGTTTTACTAAACAAGACTCAAGAGATTGCCAGTTACTTAATTATGGTAAATATATGACAGAATAGCAAAACAAAGTAATATGTAAACTTTCATGTGCTGTGCACTAAAGACAAAGACAGTTTGTTACTGCAGTTATTTTACTACAGTGATTTTACAGTGATTAAACAATTAGTACATTGATACAAATAAACTGATAAAGAATGTTCTATCAATACAAAAAACACTTCATATATATGCTGTGTTTCATTTTGAGTAGGAGAAGCACTTCTGCAGGAATTCAAAATCATCAGTGCTAATTGCAAGAGACATAAGTAAATCTTGAGAATGAGGATAATCACTACATATGTTATCATTGATTTAAGGTTATGCATGTACAAACACACCATTAATTTTGTGTACATTTGTTCAATAACAACTGTTTCAGTTAGGGCCCATAGTTTTGGAAAACGCACTTGACATTTTCACTTTTAATCTTATTTAATAACAGAATCACAGAATCAACTAGGTTGGAAAGGACCTTGAAGATCATCTAGTCCAACCATCAACCCAAAATTAACAGTTCCCAGCTACAGCAGATCCTTAAGCTCTAAATTGACCCTACTCTTGAACACCTCCAGGGATGGAGACTCCACCACCTCCCTGGGCAGCACATTCCAACGCCTAACAACCCCTTCTGGAAAGAAATGCTTTCTAATATCCAGTCTAAACCTTCCCTGATACAACTTGAGGCCATTCCCTCTTGTCCTATTGCTTGTTAATTGGTTACAGAGACTCATCCCCAGCTCTCTGCACCCTCCTTTCAGGGAGCTGCAGAGGGCGATGAGGTCTCCCCTCAGCCTCCTCTTCTCCAGACTAAACACCCCCAGTTCCCTCAGCTGCTCCCCATCAGACCTGTGCTCCAGACCCTGCACCAGCTTCGTTGCCCTTCTCTGGACACGCTTGAGTCATTCAATGTCCTTTTTGTAGTGAGGGGCCCAAAACTGAACACAGGAATCGAGGGGCAGCCTCCCCAGTGCTGAGTACGGGGGTCAGATCCCTTCCCTGTCCCTGCTGGCCACGCTATTGCTGACACAAGCCAGGATGCCATTGGCCTTCTTGGCCCCCTGGGCACACTGCTGGCTCCTGTTCAGCCGGCTGTCAATCAACAACCTCAGGTCCCTCTCTGACTGGCAGCTCTTCAGCCACTCCTCCCCAAGCCTGTAGCGCTGCTGGGGGTTGTTGTGGCCCAAGGGCAGCCCCCGGCATTTGGCCTTATGGAAACTCCTCCAGTTGGCCTCAGCCCATGGCTCCAGCCTGTCCAGGTCTCTCTGCAGAGCCTCCCTACCCTCGAGCAGATCAACACTCCCACCCAACTTGGGGTCATCTGCAAACTGACTGAGGGTGCACTCAATCCCCTCCTCTAGATCATCAGTAAAGATGTTAAACAGGAGTGGCCAAAAACTGAGCCCTGCGGGACACCACTCGCGACCGGCCACCAACTGGATTTAACTCCGTTCACCACAGCTCTTTGGGCCCGGCCATCCAGACAGTTTTTTACCCAGCAAAGTGTGAGATCAACCAAGCCTCAAATGTAATGGACAATTACATTTTAAGGGTGTATTGTTTGTACTCTCAAAAATTAATGTTCAAAAAATATGTCTGTATTTATATCCAAAATAGCAGGAAGTTTACTGCAAGTTAACACATACCCCTTTCCTTTAGGTCTTCAATGTATGCTTTCATAAACTCTTTCTCAAATTGCTCACGTTCACGTTCACTTTCTACAATTTCTTCAGTGTCTTCACATACAATAGTTTCAACAGGGCTGTCCTTGAGACTTACAAATCTAGAAAGAGATTAACACAACAATATATGCAACAGGCTTCTGAACATCACTGGCCTACATGAATGACATTTTAGAAGTTGCTACTACAGCCAGAACAAGAAACATAGAGAATATTTTCTCAATTTTTGCATGGTGGCATTTTTAATATCCATCTTTTATTAGAAATAAAAATTTCAAATGGAACATTTTCTATACTCCACTTTCAATACAAAAATGAACAGATTTATCTCTTTCTTTTTGCCTATCTCCCACTCCCAGCAGCATACTTTTGACAGCACTGAGTTTATCAACAGATGACTTTTAGACTAGTGGTCCCAATCTGGGACATGGCTTTGCACACCCATTTAGAGTTACTATGACCAAGTCTACACGGGAATAGCAGTTCAGGCAAACAGATGCACACTGTGAGGAACTAGCAGATGAAAATCAGAAAGTTGCCACTGTTCTGCAATTTCCAGTCTCTCTAGTGCTTCCTTAAGGTCTCTGAGATAAATTGGGTTAGAATTTGACCACCAGGTATTGTAGAAACTGATGCTTGTGAAAGTATTTCTCCTGGGTGCATCCATCTTATCTTTTTAAGAATATATTCCTTTCTCTCTTACTTTTACTTACTTTAATCCTGTGGTTGACTCACAGATGGCTGTGGGTATCTCAACCAGGTCATCGCCACTGACAACTAGCAAACTAAGCTTTGGCATATTGACCAGAGCTCTGGGCAAGTAAGTCAACTTATTCTTCTGTAGGAGGAGAGTCTGAAGCTGATCTAACCTGTAAAAATATAAAAGTTAAAGATTACTTGAAATATTTATTTCAGACAGGAGCATCTATCCAAAGTAGCAATATAGACTTAATCTTGTGTAAAAGAAGAACAATTACATGTACCATCTTTGGCTTCTCAAAATTTGCTCATACCACACTTTCACAAATTGTCATCAACTTTAATGGAAATTTCCAGTCATGGTTCAACATTATAGATATTAATAGTACACCTCTGACAAGTACTCAGAAGCATGCCCAAGAAAAAATTTTACAAAAATCACTGTACTTTCATACCAAAGATGTTGACAGAATATGATATAAAGCCTCACCATGTGTATCCCAGAACTAATGAAAAATACCGATCACCAGCTCCCACCTTTGCCCATATGTGGGATTCTATGAACTAGATAGGTCCGTGCTAGGCAGTATACTCCCATCTGTTGTTTCGCACTACTAATTAGTACTGTGGGGAGCAAGAGAAAGATGAGCTCCTGGTCATATGGTCTTACAAGTCATCCCACTGAAATCAATTTAATGACGATGTTTTACAGAGGAAGGCATTGGGCTCCTTTTGCTTTATTTCCCCTGGCTTTTCCTAATGCAATAGTAATTTGTGGCTGAGCATTTATTCTTTAGAGTAGATAGAAGACAAAAAGCATAGCAAACTGATGTTTGTCTCATTTGACTAGAAGGGCCCATTCCTGAAACACTGTTATGGGCTACTGCTTATCAGGCCCATATGATTTGTTTGAATTCAGGAAAGATATTAAGTAAAGCTTCAGTTTACTGCCAACTCATATTTTTTAATCACAGACTTCATGGTAGCTCATTGAGTTTCTTTGACACTGCAGGCATTGTAATCATGAGTCTGAATAAGAATATCAGTTTACTGGGGTGAGGGGAGATCATGATATTTTCTACTCTTCAGAATGCACATGAGCCCAAGAGATCTCAAAATTCAAAACCCAAAGTCAAACAAAGGAAAACCTTATCTTGTGGTGTCTGATTATGATGCTTTAGTATCAAGGCTGACAGGTCAGTACAAAATGGAGAAGATGAAATGTAGAAAAAGAATATTGTGGAGATAGAGAAATATTTATAGGTTGGAAAAATGACCCTTGAGCGGGTATCCTTCCATAAAATAAAACTATCCTCTTAGAAGCTATTTGAACTTAATCAAATCTCTGCTCAAAACACCTGGGAAAAAAATGGCAGGATTATGCTGTCTTGGGTAAAGCATGTGAGTTGCCAATACAAATTAAGACTTCAGTCTGTTGTCAGAGAAATATGTGATTACACAATGTCCCAGAAAAGTCTTTTGCTCAGAAACAAAGGTCTTGTGAAAGTTAAAGTGGAATGATTTTTATGTGAGGTTTCTTCTGTCTCAGGAATGTCTACTAATAAATAACCCATATTTTTTTAATAAACTCTAGTTAATATATGTTTTGATTTACTTATGGCTATGTAAAGTTTTGTAAATCAAGTTACAACAGGACTCCAGACTGAATAAATAGGCCCAGGGATAAGAAAAAGTGCTTTCTCAGGCTAGTACGTCCCATTAAAGTGATCAGCATGATTCTTTTAAAACTAGAAGTATCTCTAAATTGTGAGTGAGTATATGTGTGCACATGCATATATGCTTCAGAGTAGGAGGGGAAGATTGTCAGTGTCTTTTTTAAACTTAGCAATATTTTTCTGTTTTACTGCTAAAGTTTATCAGGTTCTTTCAGTAACTTAAATATGCTTTAATTATTTTTTCCCTTCACCCCATCTAGCTTCCAGAGAGATAACTGATTCCAGCTCCATATGCTGAGTCCCTTTTGCTGGAAATGGGGCCGAGTATGCCTCATGAACTTCCCAAAGAACAATGCCTGGATATAATGACAAATTATCATGAATGCAACAGAAAACATAATTAGGTAACTGAACAGTAGAGGAACTACCTTTGCAGTTTGCCATCAATGAGATAGAAAATGTAGTTTCTGTTCTCTGACCTAGTCCATTAATAATCTTCGTAAATCTTACATGCAAAACTATCTGATGCATTTCTAAATGTGATTTTTTTAAAATGTTATTTGTCATTAATGGTGTCTCCTGAAGCTTGTTACTTTCAAGATTCACTTTATAGTTCACAAGACTTTCAATGAATTTAAATATAAACTACCTGTCTATGTCTTCTGGGAGATCTTTCAGGTTGTTGCTGCTAACATCCAACCACTGCAAATTAGACATCCGGAGTACACAGATTGGAATAGAATGGAACTTGTTTGCTGAGACATCCACAACTGTGATTTGTTTCAGGTTACTTAGCTAGAAAGAAGTGGTTCTTTATTTTAGTTACATTTTGCAAATATAAGAAGACATTTAATTAATCAAACATTTTTATTCCTCTCAAAGCACTTAGAAAAGCAAGAATGGCACGATTTTTTTACTCAACATTTTGCCAACTTATCTCTTAGTCATTATTTTATAGGAAAACTATTTCAGAAATAAATACTTCCCAAAATGTTCATCACCTGTCTAACACTGTCATGTTATTGAATAAAATTTTCAGTCTAAAAAAACCTATGGTTTCAGATGACACCAAGGCTGGAACCAGACAATGATGGTTTCTTCCTAGGTTACATATGAAGTTCTGAAGTGACAAAATAATTTTACAATTTACAATAGTTTGATAATTAATAGATGCCAGGTTACCATTCTCAAAATCAGAGATATTATAACTCCCATCAAAAATACATAGATTTCCTTTGTTATAACTGTATTATGCAGTGAGAGTGTACTGCTAAGAGACACTTAGAAAATTAATCTGCCAGTTTAAGCTAACAGAAAATTTGGTCCAATATTTTTCAAAGATCATTAAAAATATATCTTCCATACTGCTAACTAAATATATAATAAGGTGCACCAGAGCTTTTTATTTGAATAATTTTCAAAGGAATTACATTTTTAAGTAATAAACCTTTAGTGAAATGAAGGTTAACTACAAATGTAAAATATACCTGTTAAAGAAATAAATGTGTTAAATAAAGCTCTCTGTGTACTGAATCAATTATTCACACTACCAGCATTCATAAAATCATGCAGCTAGCTAAAGTGAATGTCAAAGCAGTATAAATGTTAACCACAAAATGTACTTTAGAATTAAAATTATGTCTCTGAGCTTCTAATCATATGTCACCATCACAATCTAGCTCCACAGATCCTGATACAGAAGAGAAAATAGCAAAAAAATTTAATTGGTCTTTGCCTGAAGGTGTCTTAGAGTGTAGAAAATAATTATGAGCCAAAAACACCAAGCCAAATACTTCCAATGAGCAAAATTCAAGCACAATATAATTTATGAAAGAAAAAAAAAATAAAATATATTCTGAATCCTTCAGAAGGAATTATTATTATTATTATTGTTATTATTATTGTTGTTGTTGTTGTTGTTGTTGTTAATCGAGAATCAAGTCCCATTTTGTTATATTTCGTAGCCAAACTTCTTACTGCAATACTGACAGACTTTCATCTTAATTTGACCATTACCATTTTATACGGTCACATTGATAGCTTGGTACTGTGTCAGAGCTAATTTAATTTGAGATTTTTTTAGCAGTGGTTAGGGTGGGGTTTTTTGGGGTGAGAGGAGTAGGGTTGTTTTCTTTTTTTTTTTTTTTCTATATATAACCTCATATTGCTGCCAGAACTTAAAATGTGGAGAAATATTTGCAGGGAGAATTAGTGAAGTTTTCATATTACAAACGACTATGCAATTAAGTTTACCTTTCAAAAATATAATAGAAATTTAGAGTTCCTCAAGTCAAAGATATAATTTAAAAATCTGCCCACCACTGCCTTGGTGAGGCATTACCATGGAAATGTCTCACTCCTGATTCAGAACAGGGAAGCACACATTTTATTCTAACACTTCTCAATTCCATACTATTTTGTAATTTTGAGGACTGACTACCAGCAATAAACACTCATACTGTAATTTTTCCAGATACTGAATGTTTTTTCCAACAAAACACAAGCTCCTTTTTAACAAGGAAACTAGAGTGACTCCTAGATCTTAGCAATGAGAGAACAGAGAAAATAATTGGCACTATCTTTACATGGCATTTACTTTGTGGTTTCAAATTACTGTCACAATTCCAAACCCCAAGTCAATATTTCAAATTTCTCTGCACTCAGAATTTGCTAAAATTGCTCACACATTTCTTTCAGCAAACTCTCCCCAAAAGGAATTTAACAGGCACAAAATTAAAACAATATCCCACAGGCTTAAATGTCACCCAAAATATTCGCAAAACATCTCCAAAGAAGAAAATCACAGTCTCTAAACACCAAGGAGCAGATTATTTTAAAATAAAGTGACATCAGTTCACTCAGTTCACACTTTGTTTTCACATGCAGTCACCTGTTATGCTGAAACAACTTGGCAACTTTAACATTAGGTGGTAAGATGGTATTTCTTCAACAGCAGTAACTCTTTTATATACTTTTCTGAAAGTGCTTTATTGCATTAAGTATTAAAAATAACATTAATACAGTGGTATTAGGTTTTTAAAACAGAGAATTTTTTGCCAGATTTGAAAATATGTTGGTTTAATACCTGATTAGATGAAAACTTACATTTTTTTCAGGAGTTTGTACTCCCATAAAAATGTACCAACAATATATGAGGCCATAGACTCTCTTGATATAAAATTTGGTCCAGCATGCCACAGAATATATGGAGTCATGATTATACTGTGTAAGCTGCAAGCCTGCAGTACTTGTGCTTTTAGGGTAATATTTAACAAAACCTGTCCATTTTCTATAGTATGTTGAAACCTAATGGATTTTTATTTAATCTGTCTCTGACATGTTACCAACAAACACCTATGATATATGATGCATTGGAAATTACAGCAGCTATGTATTATATTTTCTAAATAAAACCCTGGGTATTTTATTTCTTCTTGAAGGACTGATGGATTTTTGCACCTTTTATAACATTTCATTTTCAAACAAGCATGGCTCCCTTATCATTTTTATGTTATAATTTATTTCTGCTAGATGCTGATTTTTGCTGTTTTCCTCTATTATGTGACTTTGAATCAATCAGTATTTAGGCTTTATGTAAGTTCCATTTTTAAAAAATAGCTATATTTGGTAGCCTAGCTACCAGGACCCACTTATTGTGGTCCTTATGCTTAATCACTGTTGTCATTTTCATTTGACAGAGTGCCCCATTTTGCTTATCTTAATAATTTATTTCATAGAAATAATCCAGATAACATTGTAGAACTTCACTGCTTCTCTTTCTCTCTGACAGGTAAACCTTCAGTTGAAAGAAAAGGACACCATGTCCTGAGTTGAACAAGTTATTTGATTAATGGGTGTGTTTCTATTTCTGTTCTGCTTTTTTGCTATGAAAGGGATTTACTGATAAGGTTGCATGCAAGTTCATCATGAGCTGCCTACTATTTAGCACCAATGAATGAAAAGGTGTAAAGTCCTATGAAGGCTTACCACAAAAATAGTGTATTTTTCAATTACATGTAAACATATGACAGAAACCATTCCATCAAAATCAATGTATGACAAGGCATACAAAGGATTAACCCAGAAATGTCTATCAATGCCCTACAAACGTGTTTTTGCCCAGAAATTTCAGACTCGGTGTATTCACAGAAAATTTGTACCACTTCAGTAGGATCGGGATATTACATATATTGCCTCCCAAAACACATAGATTAGCACTCAGCATCTCATTAACTTGCTGAAAGCAGTATGGTATATATGACAAAGGAGCATGCTATGGGCAAAATGCCCACTTAGATCTCAGGCATTCAAATCAAATCCCCAGCTTTTATTTCACAGAGCTCTAAATTTAACCTCTTCATAACCTCATTGACATTCCTGGAGAAAATCATCAATTAAGGAAACAGGGTACAAACATCTTTAGAGGCAGAAGACATCTTTCACAAAGGTATGCTTATATATTTACAGCCCAGTCCACCATCAGACTTCCTAACTGGACTCGAAGAGGCAAAGGCATTTAACCCCTTAGTAACAGCACTCATTCACATATTTCGTAACAAAACCCTCTGAAGTATAAAAATGTATGTCTTCAAACAGCACTTCATTTGGTGGTAACATTGTAAACTAAATACAAGAAACATATGTGGAAACAAATCTTCACCCAAATGGCATTATTCTGATTTTGTAACACTAAAATCCTAAATCTTGTGCAGAGTTAATCCACAGACACTGTTAATCTGATGCCAAACTGTTTACTTGGAAATTTAATGTTATGCCCTTTCATCTTTGGAGCACTACCATCTTTCAAACATTTGAAGTTTAAAGTCTAATAGAATAATTACAGCTATGATGATCTAAGTATTAAAAAGTTAATAAAAAGAGACTTTGTTTTTTATTAGAGCAGTTTTTTGTATACACAAACCTTTAATCAGATTTACAAAGACTGAGAAAGCTGGCTACATATGCAATATTCACAAAATATCAAGTACTAATAATTCACAGGTGATTGAAGAACCACACGCAATAAGGGCAGGATCATGTTCATACAGTTAAAATCCCCAAGAATGTGGATCATATGTTTAAATTTAAGTATAGAAGTTGTTCCAAGTCAATAGATGAGTCACGTGCATGAAATTAAGTACCAAATTAATGATTTTCTGAGCTGAAACCAAAACAAGTCTGCTGCTTCAAAAAATAAATTTATGTTGATGAGTTACATTAAATTTTCATAGTATTGCTGCTGCAGCTACACGCAGTCTGCATATATTATTGATCTTTCCCATTATAAAGTCATCTCATCTTCAAAACTTGTAAATTAAGGACACACATTAGGAGGGAAAGCTAGGCTCTAGTAAAGATCAATTACAGGTTTCTCATCAACTTAAGTGGATCCAGTAGCTCACTTTGGGTGAATACTCTTCATATGTTTTCATTAAAACCATTAGAAGAGGAAGAGCAGCAATGTCAGTAGCATACAGGCATTAACTGACCTCTCCAGAATGTTTGGACAGGAAGTGTCCTTCACATATATACGAAGACCCTTTTAAGATATATTTGGTGGCTTCACCAAGAGATGACCAAAACTGCTCACTTTCACAGCAGAATAGAGACAAAAACTTTTTTTCATTTCTGCTCCAAGATGAAACAGCAATTGAAGAGATATTATTCAAATGGTGGTGTCTTGTGATTTAAGCATATACAACAATTTTTTTTGCTGTGACAATACACTACAGGGAAAAACATTCAACTGAAACTAAGAATGTCATCCTATGCTCTAACCTATTACAGTAGCATCATTTTGATGACTGATGATGGAATCTTTGCAGTTTAGGTAAATTGGTGCTTTTGACACCAGACTGAACAGACATAGCCTAATAAAACTCAGCAACAAGATTTTCATGGAATGTCAGTCAGAAATCAGCTTCCTCATAAATGTAAGTGGAAGACAGTATATTAAGGAGAAAGACATTCTGACTTCAGTAGCAGAGATCAGAAGGTTTGTGATCTGTGATCTGCCTCCTATGATACCAGGAATAAGTATCTCCATGGTTTTTTGATTTGCAAACAGAAATGGTAGAGCTTCTTCTTGCTTTGGCACAGAATTACTTCACAAAAATGCATAAGGGTCTTCCTTGCTATGGTGCTGGCTACCAAGCAGGAGAACCTTAAAACTTGGAACTGGATTAATCTGTTCTTGAGTTTCATAAAGAAAATGCCCAAATTAGGGAAAGCCACATTGGAGATAAATCTGTTTGGCACCCTGTGACATACTTGGTCTGGCTTAGAACTTGTTTAGTTGAGGAAACTGTTGCAAAATGTCTGTCATCAAAATTATTTTTCTTCTAATGCCACAGACTACCTGTGCATGACATGATAGTACACAAACCTACAGTTGAAAACACTGCAAACAACTGAACATGACAGTTTACAGCTTTGTGGCTTGGCAGAATTATGGCAAATTTTCTCTCCTTCCTTTTCTTTCCTTTCTCATAATGTTGTTAGATACATGAGGGGTTTTTCATATACTTTCTTTCAGGTGGTGACAAACATAGCAGGAAAAGTTTTGAGTTCATCTCTTCCCAAAGGATTCTTTTCTTTCTATATTATAACAATATTTCTAGACTTTATATCTTGCTTTGATGCAAATGTGTAAAAATTGGAAGTACAACAAATATTGGTAAAAAAGTCATATATGGCAGAGATCTTTTCCTGACCTGGACAAGAAACCTGAGGAATGGCACATACACTGTACACAAAGCAGGCGGGGGTTTTGCTACTTTCGAAGAGCATGAGGTTATCACTTCTCGCGGTTTTTAGTGTTTCATTGCTATTTTGCATTACTCAATTCATACTATGTCCAAGTAACCTGGGTGTGTCCAAGTAATTTAAGGTATGAAATGATGATGATGATGATGATGATGATGATGATGTATGAAATGATGATGATGATGATGATGATGATATTATTATTATTATTGTTGTTATTATCATTAATGATGATATTATTATTATGTTGTTATTATCATTATTATTATTGTTGTTGTTGTTGTTATTATTATTATTATTATTATTATTATTAATAATAATTATATGTCTGTTAATAAAAATATAACTGCATACTTATTCATATACTTACTTATGAAAGCCTGTAATGAAGCTGGACTTTCATTTTACATTCACACAGAATTTACAGAGACCTGGAGCAGACACTGGACACATTTAAGTCCTCAGTAATACCACCCACCCATGTGATCTTTGGTACTGCCCCACAGATGAGAACAGAGCAAACCTACAAACCTCATCTGATGTTTACTGGAAATTCTTTAAAGTTCCTTTTCTTTCTTTTTTCCTTATACATTAATGAAGCACTTGTTAAAATTGTCTTTTTCAGAAACAAAAAAAAATTGCCTGCATAGAAAATATCTGGCCAGCCCCCAGTGTAGACAAAAGGCTTCTATGTTTCAGGCAAGCTTCTAGGCCAAAATTAAGTCAGAGGCTCTTGGTTCAATTCAGAGTACCTCAGGAGGAGGTAGCACAAATACAACTGAAGGCTTGGTCCATAATGCTCCTTGGATTGTTAAATTTTGTCCTGTATCCTTAAACAACAAGGAAAAGATGCCTAATAAAAATCAGTCATCTGGTCTGTCCCAGAATAGTTACTCAGAAGATAAATTGTGTAGAGTCAAGTTTCATGGTACTGAAACAGTATAAGCTCAGATACATTTTATGCTTTTTCTTCTATGTCCTATATCAAAGTAAGCAGCTTCTAAACCATTGCTTTATTTCCCAGCCCCTTTCAGATTGTGTCCAAGCAACTTATCTTTGCTTAGGTACATATTGCTGCTGAAGACATATATTCCCCTAGTAATTTTTTAATAGTAAACAACCAAAAACTTCCATGTATTTGTGTATATCATGCGCAATGTTAGATAATATTTTCCATGAACATGACAATTTATAAATACCTATGCAATGCTTTAAGCACATAAAATTATGAATATAACAAAGGAAGCTATGACTACTGAACAAACACTTAGGAGTAACATTTATTATTAACAGCATGCATCTAAAACTGTCAAGATTTTCACAGCTGCAAATAAAACCTAATACAAAGTACAAGCTAATACAAGAACAGTGAACTACACACATTTCTTAAACTAACTGAAACCTGGGAAAAGATGGAAAGATGAAAAAAGTAACTGCACATAGCCCAGTGAAAGTGTTGTGTTCAATATGCACTAGTGGTCAAGAAAGCAAATGAATAGTTGGATATATACATAAGGTGATACACAATAATTAACCCCCAAATTACTTGCCACTAAATAAGGCAATTGTACACCTACACACAAACCACCATACTTCTTGTCAGTTTTTCTCAATGAAAAATACAACAGTACAGAGATGAGCAACAGCCATTAACAGAATGCAAAGATTTAATTCTTTTTGGGTTTGGAGTTGGGGGTTTTTTTCAGTAGTTCTGAAAGGCCTAAATCAAGATTAGGAAAGACTGTAAAGATTAGAATGGTGGAGCAAGAAATGGTAAATTCATGGTGCATTCTTCCTTCACAATACAAAAGCAACAATCAAAAAGCATTACACTTCCCGATAAAATGAAAATTCTGTAAAATTAGGCTATAGGATTTACAACATGGTTTTCAGTTTAAGAACTTTGCGGAATTCAGAGGGAGCTGGCATTTACACAAATACTGGAAAACTATTTCTATATCACAGTTCAAACAACCACAGTTCAGATTTTCTCAATCTCAGAATATGGCACAAAGACCTCACTGATGTTCTAGTAAAATAATACTGAGAATACTCTATATTCAGCTTGCTTATTGAGATTTCTAAGGAGAAAACTGTTAAAAGTCAAATTCTTTGGAAAGCAGATCTGCAACTAAGTAGTGTCTTACAATACCAGCATCATTATTACCAGAGCATGTAGAACTGCAAATAAAGCTCTGTGATGCTATAAGACATCTTTACTGTGCAGTTTTAATATCATTAATAGTCATAATAAGCAAATAAGAGAAAACTAGCAGAAACACAGTGTCAAGATGTCACTCACCAGGGTCAAAAAGTGTCAGAGAAAATATAACACAGGTTCCCTGATTTCTAGTCTGGAGATACTAAGGACCACTCCAGGTACATATTATGAAAAGTCTGAGGTATCTATCATGACTTCCTTTAATTAATGTAAGGCATCTATATTTTTAATAGCTTCCTAATCTCTTTTTTCAAAAAAATATACCCCAACATTCTACACTTCTGAAGCATCATATTAGATCCTTGAGTCTGTATTAGTAACCTGAAGTCTTGGAGTCATCTTCTGAGAATTAAAAATATTTCAACTATATTAAAAGCAGTTTGGGGTAGCCTGGCCTCTTCTTAACTGTCTCCCTGCCCTGCAATGAGTGTATTCAAAGAGAAATGAAAAAAGAAAAAAACCCAGACAAAACCAAACAAAAAACCCAAACACTAGCGACAAAGGCAGAAAAGAACAGCAAATCATGAAATGGTGATGCCCACATGTGATCCTGACACATGTATCTTCTAATTCATTGCAGCCCCTCTGCCATCACGATTGCACAGGTCAGACATAACCTTTAATTTACCAAGTCTGTATTTCAAGATGAGACCAAATAGAGGCCTCAAGACAGCTTGGCAGCCAGCATATGCCACCTGACAGGACTGAAGCTAGGTTTCATAGCCCTCATATAGCCATCATATAACCAGACACAGTCAGGGTAAAGTTCTGTCACAGTCACACACATTCTTCACACAAAGTCTACATACAAGAGACCATTGGTCACATACACTCAGCGTCCACACTGCCCATGTAAACTGATGCACGGACCCTCAAATTTTGGATGAAGGAATTTGGCAGACTGGGATTAATATTATCACCTCAAATTAATCCAGAAAGCAATTGACTGATGTGGCTAGAGTAACACAGGTAATGGGGAAGCAAACAAAACATATATCAATTAAAAACAGACAGGAAGAAAACATTACCAGGATTAGTTTTGCAAAGTAAAAGATGAGGGAGTTCTGGGAAATCTTATTCCTGCAAATCTGTGTTTACACCGTAAAGCATGAAGTTACTTTGAACTTACCATAACCTTCATAACTTGTGTTTTCATTATTCATAAAATTACCCACCTCCTTCTAAACTCCAACTGTAGTAACCAGCTCTACGACAAGCCACAGTAGTGAATTAGATGGATAGTCTAAACAGCAGATGAAGAGAAACCTCTTTTTTCTATATTTCTTCTGAGTTTTCCAGTCATTAATTTCTTAACCTGAATCTTACTGTACTTTGGACTGCAGTTCAGAAGCTTGACAGAGGCCCAGGTTTGAGAGCTGGCATCTCTTCAATAAGAAAAGCAGAAATCACTGGACCATATCCTCCATTGAATTCCCCTGATTTTCAGCATCGCTTTCACTTCACATTGGGTATAATTCTATACTCTTTTGCCCAGCACCAATAGAACAAAGATCTTACCTGACTGAGCTCTATACAAAACAAAAATATAGGATGGCATCTGCTTTCAGTTGATAGGTCTGGCTCTTGTCTTTATGCCTTTCCCACTGATCAATAATGATGAATAAAAATCACAGTCAGACTTACCAAGTGTTGTTTATATCTGGGAAGAGTTGATCAATCATGCAACTACCTATAATTAGTTAACAACTGATTGGAATGTGTTCAGTAATAGATTAACTGCATTAAGTTCAGTTAGACTCTCCCACTTTATTCTTCTCACAGAATGAATAATATCTCTCGTTAGCTGCACTTTATGGAATAATAAATAACATGCTTTTCTCTTCCTTCACCTACAACTCCCTTCTGACTCTCATCAATCCATGTATGTAGGCACCAGAGACATTTTTCTTTATGTTAAAATATGCAAATGTGATAGTGCTATGTATTTGTTCTCCTCTCTGCTTCTGTTCTGTAGTTACATAAAATCTGCCTCAGATTATCTCACTGATGAATGGAAGATATATAACCAGGATTTTGAAAGCCTATTTTGAGCTATTGGACTCAATGACATTTTGAACTGTTTTCAGAGAATGCAGAGCCAGAACAGTACCAAATATTCTTTCCTATCACTGAATTCTTTTCCAATTAGATTCATGGTTTTTGTAACAGCATAGCTGTGTCATAGTGTTCACATTATGCCCCTTTGCTCGTTGTTAAGTGTTACCATATACTGTAAAACTACTTTTCTGTCATCCCTTATTATAAAAAAAAAAAATTAGACAGTGAAAGGTGATGTTACTTTTATTGAACTCATATGAAAGGTAAAGGAAAGGTCACTGGCACCACTAAACAGAGGTAGGCATGAGTCAGTTCTCCAATGGAGTGGGTTGTTATTATTAGCTGCTGACTTGCTCTGATAGTGGAGTGGTTTTGAAGTGATGCTATATTAATTAGTAGACTTTGGAAGCACAGTGTCAAGAACAGGATCAACTGACATTTTCCTGAGCCTAACTGCATAATCCTGTTTCCTAATATAGATTCATGCCCTTCTTTAGTCCCTTGTCTATTAAAACATCTATGAAAACTCCTGCAGCAATAAGACCTCCACGAATCTCCTCTGACACCTAACACCTTTGCACCTGCTCTTTCAGGTTTCACACCCCTCCTGCTAATGTTTGGTGTTACATCGTATACCAGTTCCATAAAGCAGCTGTTGCTTTGCATGGATTGACAGCAATTTGGCCAACTGTATTGGAAAGCATCCTGACATGAGTGTTAAATTCAAAGAGAATACAAGCACTGAGTGAAGAAGGGCAAGATTAAATCCTGTCCAGAAATACACCCAAGTCAAGCAGTTGGAAAAACGTTTCTGAGGCTGTGAAATGTATGTGTAGAAATGCTAGTCCAATTAAAGTCAGCTGGACCTTTGCCAGTGATTTAAAATGAAGGTTAGCTTAACACTGTTGGCTTCACAGTACCAAGTTAAGCCCTTTATTACACCATTCCTTTCTCCTTTGTTGTCCTGAAAAATCGACACAAATAAAATTAAATTTTAAACAAATCCAAAACATTACTCCTTTGCAACTTTCTAAAAGTTCTACAAATGTGAAGATTTTACAGGTCCTTTATAATCACATTGAATAATAGAAGAAGGAGCTAAGGTTCAGTTCTTCTGATGCCTGACTGGATAGGGAAATCCCTGGGAAATCAATGTCCTGTACACCCTCTGATTGTTTTTTATCTTGTAGTTGCTACACACATAAAAAAACAAAGAGTAAGGAAAGAAACAGGTTTGGAAGTTTACATCTTTGAATAACATGATGGTAAAACCTGTCATTTTAAATTTCTGTTAGGCTGCTAGTGTCCTGCCTGCATAACCAGGGTAGGGCTATGGGAGATGTGAGTCATGGATTACAAAGACCACAAGTTACATGGAAATGCACAGTAGGGACTTATTTGAAGTCTCAACACACTTGCATAGATAGCTTATGCCTCTGCTCGTAGTGCTAAGTGATTTCTTTTGCTGAACAGAGCTGGTCAGAGAAACAGAACCAGACCAAAAGAGATCAAAAACTTTCCAGCTGTTAAATCTCCATTTTAAAATATCTTTTGAAATGTTATTAATGTATAAAAAGTTATTTATGTTTGTTTGGGATACTGCTGTGTTTGAAAAACCTTAGGACACTAATGTTAGTGCTTAATGAATCTCTAATCACACCAACTTTTTTGTTTAGAATCACACACATTAGCATTGTTGAAAGACACAAGACAACTAATTATAATTACATTTTTCAGGTAAACAAAGCAGAGAAATTACATCAACTATAACTCTGGTAACTCTAGATAGCATTACCAGAGAGGATGCATTATTGGACCTCCTGGTTATCAACACAAGTGAACTAATTGGTGACATCAAAATTGGAGGCAGCCTGGGCTGCAGTGATCATGAGCTGGCAGAGTTTGCAGTCCTGAAGGATGTAGGTCAGGGCAAAGAGTAAATTCAGGACCCTGAATTTTAGGAAATTACACTTTCAGCTGTTCAAGGAGTTAGTTAATAAGACCCCCTGGGAAACTGCCTTCAGAGACAAGGGAGTAGAACAGAGCTGACAGATCTTTAAGGACACTTTCAACAGGGCACAAGACCTTTTAGTCCCCAGGTGTAAGAAATCAGGAAAGGAAGGCAAGAGACGGGCATGGCTGCTGGACAGGCAGTCAGTCAAGACCTGCTGGTCAAACTAAACAGTAAGAAGGAAATACACAGGCCGTGGAAGCAGGGATATGTATCCTGGGAAGAGTATAGGGATGCTGCCTGGTTGTGTACAGATGGGGTCAGGAAAGCCAAGGTGCAGCTGGCACTGAATTTGGCAACACATACAAAAAATAAAAAGGGTTTCTACGGGTATGTCAGCCAGAAAAAAAAAAAGAAGAAAAAAACATGAAAGAAAGCTTAAACCCCCTAATAAACATGACTGGTAAACTAGTAACAATGGACAAGGGGAAGGCTGAGGTACTCAACAATTTTTTTGCCTCGTTCTTCACTGGAAACCTCTCTTCCCATATCTCTCTAGTGGATCGAACTCAAGGCAGAGACTGGGGAAGAAAAGTCCATCCAACCATAAGAGAAGTTCAGATTCATGACTGCCTGAGGAACCTGAACATACATGAACCTATGGGACCTGACAAGATGCATCCCACAGTCCTGAGGGAATTGGTTGATGTAGTTGCCAAGCCACTCTCCATGGTATTTGAAAAGACATGGCAGGTGAAGACCCTGATGACTAGAAAAAGGGAAACACTGCACCCATTTTTAAAAAGGGTAGAAAGGAAGACCCTGGGAACTACTGGCCTGTCAGCCTCACCTCTGTGCCTGGGAAGATCATGGAACAGATTTTCCTAGAAGCTATGCTAAAGCACATGGAGGACATGGAGGTGATTTGAGACAGCCAGCATGGCTTCACCAAGGGCAAGTCTTTCCTGACCAACCTAGTGAACTCCTATGATGGAGCGACTACATCAGTGGACAAGGCAAGAGCTATGGATGTCATCTATCTGGCCTCCTATAAGGCTTTTGACACAGTCCCCCACAACATCCTTCTCTCTAAACTGGAGAGATATGGATTTGATGGATGGACTGTTTATTGGATAAGGAATTGACTGTAATGTCACATCCATAAAGTCCTGGTCAAGGGCTCAATGTCTGGATGGAGGTCAATGATGAGTGGTGTCCATCAGGGCCCATACCGGGACCAGTACTTTTTAATATCTTCATCAATGACATAGATAACGGGATCAAGTGCAAGACCCTCAGCAAATTTGCAGATGACACCAAGCTGAGCAATATGGTTCACATCCCTGAGTGATGGGATGTCATTCAGGGGGACCTGAACAAGCTCTAGAAATGGGCCCATGTGAACCTCATGAGGTTCAACAAGGCCAAGGGCAAGGTCCTGCACCTGGGACTGAGACAGGCTGGGGGATGAAGGGACTGTGAGCAGCCCTGATGAGAAGGATTTGGGGGTACTGGTGGATGAAAAACTGGACATGAGCCAGCAATGTGCACTCATGGGCCAGAAAGCCAACAGGGCTACATCAACAGAAACTTGGCCACAGGTCAAGGGAGCTGATTCTGCCCCTCTTCTCTGCTCTGGTGAGACCCCACCTGGAGTTCTGCATCCAGTTCTGTGGTCCTCAGCACAGGAAAGACACGGACCTGTTAGAGTGAGTCCACAGAAAGGTCACAAAAACTGTCAGAGGGATGGAAAACCTCTCCTGTGAGGAGAAGGCTGAGAGAGTTGGGGTTGTTCAGCCTTGAGATAAGAAGGGTCCGGGGAGACCTTACTGCAGTCTTTCAACAATTTAAGGAGGCTTATCAGAAAGATGGGGATGTACTTTTTAGTAGGGCTTGTTGTGACAGGACAAGGGGTAATGGTTTTAAACTAAAAGAGGGTAGATTTACTCTAGATATAAGGAAGACATATTTTATGATGAGGATGGTGAAACACTGGAACACATTGCCCAGAGAGCTGGTAGATGCCCCATCACTGGAAAAATTCAGAGTAAGGTTGAAGCAGGGCTCCTGATCCACTTGGTGATGTCCCTGCTCCTTGCAGGGGTATTGTGTTAGACGACCTTTAAGGTCCCTTCCAACCCAAACTTCTATCAGGACTTAGCTGAAACTTTCTATACAACAGAAATACAAAACTAGATTTTACTTTATCTGTTAAAAACAAGGTCTTCTAAATCAGAGCAAGTTATGTTAAAAAAGCATAACCTTGCCATTTCTCTGAACTTCAAAGATCAGTTTATACAGGATTGACATAGAAATGCAGGCATACAAACATATGCTCTTTCTTTGACAAGGTTTTCATATGCTGTAAAGTCTCGTTCCTTCATTTTGCACTACCCATACCTCACAGAGGATCCAGAAAACATTTCAGATCGCTTGCTGGGACTGTTCAAATGTGGTATTGAACACTGTTCAAAGCAGCATAAGTTTGCAAAGCTCCTTTTTAATTTATTTTCAATAGCAGAACATCTATCTGTATGTCTGTCTTGCTGCTGGTAGTGTGGAGTAACTTGCTTGTCCTGTGACAGCATGTGCCACACCAGATGGTACAGATGGAGGAAATAAGAATTTCTTCATCTTCCCTCCCTTCCCATTAAAGTTCCTTCAGGTCACGTCTATAGATACTCTTGGTTGATATAGCATTATTAGCAGAATTTTATAGTATGGAAGAATAACTGGCCCTTCAACACAGCAAAGCTGTGTCTTTGAAATATCAGCACAAAGCAGGTATCCTGCCATGCACAGGAAACATTAACTGGGTGATTCAGTAAATAACTGTAAAAAGCAATACTTTCTGAAGGAAGTACTCCTTAAAATTAGGTCAGAGAGGTTTTCTGTAAACTGATATCAGAAAACATGTAATTTATAATGCTGGTTTTATTCCTAGAAAAACAAATTAGCTGCAAAACATGCATAAAAAATAGAAATATGAACTCTATCCAATAGTTCCAATAGAAATACCAGCACCATACTAATTCTTAAATTCACACACATACAAGGTACAAGAAATTTAGAAGCAAATTCCTCTGTCCCTCCCCTTCTCTCTGCAGCTAATGAGTATGGTACCCAGTACAATCCCACCATGCTAAGAGAGGGCATGCCTCTTGTGAGCATCTTAGCTAGAGGAAGAAATTCACCTCCACAGAGGAGTCTTATGAGACATCTCAGGGAAGACTGTGCCCTAAACTTCACAGAGTACCTTCCCCTGCTGAGCCTGGTTATTGAGAGGTCTATAAGTATCCTTTACACACTAGCTGCACAAATGTAAGGCCACGTAGGCCTTTTCTAACATTTACATTTTATTTCAAATTTTATTTTTACTCATGTCCAGAGAAAGGCATTCTTAGTTTACAAATGTGGCCAAAACAGATTTGAATCCAACCACAGATCCATAAAACTTTTCTGCCAAAGGACTTACTTTGCAACTAATCTAACACTGAAGTTAAATGGAACATTGTAAAATCTAAAACTGTTAGACATCCAACAGTAGAAGAGAGAAAAATAAATTGAGAAGTAGACATTGAATTAGTATGCTCTTCCTTTAGGTATAATATAGAATGGTATGAAATCCTAAGCCTTGAGAAAGTAAAAAATGAGAGTGCACAGCCTTGATTTTTTTTTGATGGAGCATCAGATTACCTTATTTTAAGATTCAGCGAGATTACTTACAGAGTGCTGGAAGTGGTCTTTGAAAATGGGGAAAGAGCTTTCGACAAGAAATGAACAGACAAGTGATCGGTGTGATTTGTCTTCTGATGCTATGGCACAAGGCTTGTCACTCAAGGCATGGCTCCAAAGCACACCCAAACAGAAATACTGACAAAAGTCCAGGTACTGGACAAACATGTTCCTAGTAGGCTGATACAGCCACTCCATGAAATGGGTTGCATTAGGCCAAGCAGAATGCTATGATTTTGGGTGAGGTTTTTTCCCTATACACTGAAAAAGATTTCTGTATTGCTACCAGGTATGGAATCTATTGACAGAGAATGAAGATCCACAAGTTGTGCCAGAGCAATTCAATCACAGCATACCTCAGCTTAAAACAGCTGCACTGGAAAATGCAATTGGTAGATTTAAAAGACAAGTATAATCAGTGTACATGCTGGAAACCTTCTTAACAACTGTAGTATACCTGAAAATTTGTACAAGATAAAGGTGCTTAGCATCTTGGTTTTCCCTAAGTCTCTCTGTTTACAAAACAAATTAACACACTTGACAGACACCATAATAGTCTGTGAATTTCTTATGTGGCTCACTGAAAAATTCAGCCTGACTGATAAATTCAAAAATAGCTGACCAATTCAAAAATAACTAGTATGCCAGCAAAAATTTATAGACATGTATGGTAGCTGTCTTCACAACTTCGACTCAGAATGGGTATTTGGTGACACTGTATGGTTTTGCATAATAACCTATGTTCACTCTCTACCACTTCTGGGTAGCAACTACAGTCATGTACTATATGATTCATCTCACTGAGATTTCTCACCCTAAATTGGCACATCATGTAATATTCTGTGCCTATTTAAAAAACAAAACAAAACAAAACAATACAAAAACATGACTGAACTCTTTTCCTAAGAAAGTAAACAGCTAAATAATCTAACAAACTACAAGCTTCATCTTCTCTACTTTTTGAACCTGTCATAAGGAAAATGGATAGAAAAGGAACAGGGACACTGATTACTGGAGATGTAATTCAGTAGCAGAGTTCTGATGATCTCATAAACCTTAAAACGCCTGTCAAAAATTCCTGACTGTATTGCAGGTATGTTATGAATCTCTTTGAATCCATTTTTGTATAGGTTTTCAGTGTCTCTCTGGCCATTATTTCATGTACAAAACCAAGGTTAAATTAGACTTTGATCATTTTTGCTGGGCTTAACTTTGTCTTTATTTCTTTTGAGTAAGCTTTACACTGGAGAATATTGTTGCTCCTCCACCTCATTTCTTTAACCTTCCCAGAAGAAGCTTTTAAGGATTTTGAAGTCAAATAAAAATTGAACTTCCTAAAAGATGATAAACAGAAAACATTTTTAGCAACTCCACCTTATTTTGTGTATCAGTTGATAAGTTTTCTCTTTTTTTTCCCCAATGTTGTAAATTCACCTACCAAACCAGAGCCTGCATGCACTCACTCATTTACACTCTTCAGTTCCCAGAACTCAGAGGAGAGAATGGTAACCAACCACCCAGGAGAGAATGGTAACCAACCCTTATGAGCATTTCACTGGATTAACAGGTGTTAGCAACAATTGTATTAGGTAATAACTGATCTAATCTAACTTGCCATCATAAATACTTGTACTGGGTCTCCATGGCAAGGTGTGGCAGCATGGAGGCTGCAGAGTGACCTCTGCAGGAAAAGATATGGGGCTGCCCCATGCTGGACGCACACAGTTCCAGATGGCTCCAATGGACCCACCACAGGACATAGCCAAGTGTATGGTGCCACTCTAAAGAAGTATTTAAGAAAGGTGAAAAAAATTTCAGAGAAAGGGGAGGGAATAAAAAGAGTGAGAAAAAAACAGAGGGAACACCAAGGTCTGAGCAGGAGGAGGAGGAAGTGCTCCATGGTGGAGCAAATCTCCACACTGCCACTTATGCAAGACCCATTCTGCTGCAGATCGATATTCCTGAAGTACAGCTCACAGAGACCCCACAATGGAGGAGAGGAAAAATGTGAGGACCAAGGAGAAACAGCTAGAAACCATCATGTACTGGCTGTAACTCCCAGCCCTAATAGGTGCAGGGAGGAAGAGGAAGAAGAATCTAGAGTGAAGTCAACCTTGGGAGAGGGAGAAGAAAAGATGTTTTGATGTCTTTGTTTCTCACTATGCAAATATATATTGACAAATATTAAATCAATCTTCCCCAAGTACAGTCTGCTTTTCACACAATAGTAAATGGTAAAGAACCTCCCTTTTATCTCCACCCATGAGCTTTCTTATTTTCTTATTTTCTGATGTCATGCTGAGGAGGAGGGAGTGAGCAGCTGGATGAGCATTTGGCTATTAGCCAAGAATAATCCACCACAACATTTCACAGTATCTTTCTATCTTCTCTTTTTAGACTGTTCAGACCAACTCAATATTTTGATTCATTAAATAGTTACTTGCCAGTGATTACCACCTTTTGCCCATCTGACAATCAAACATCAGACACTTTTTATATTAGCAAAGATACTGATGCAATTGCTCTGAGTAACATCAGCCCTATTGAGCACACTGAAGGCCAAATACTTCACAGCATTTTAAATCATTTGATAAAAGTGTTCCTTTAATTGTACATTCAGCTTCCAAAGCTGCCCTTGAAATGTTGATTCTGGGAAACTAATTTTATAAACTAAATCAGAAGAGTTTGAGTAGCCTACCTTCCAGGTCACTACAAGTATAAATTAAGTGTCAGACTCCAGAGAAAGAAGGAAACACAATAGATAATGTGAATATTTTTCTTCTTGAGCATTTAGACTGTGCTGACATGGTGTTGCTTCCGGTTTTTGTTATTACATAATGTCTTTTGAACAGCTCCAATTTTTCCTAGATTGCAAGCAAACCATTACCCAGTACCCTACACTCAGTTTTAGTGGCTTTCAATCCTATTAAATAGGAGACCACCGGAAAGGAGCAATTTTTTTGAGCATTCCAAGGGAAACACTGGTGTCATAGGACTCAGCCCTGGAAAGACTTACATGCAGTTAGGTTTACATGCAAAGGCTACCCATAATGCATGGGCATGGGTAAGCCTTTGCACTATAAGACCTTTAGAAGCAACTGGGAAAATACTTGTTGATTTTAACATACCAGTCATTTGGGCTCAATTCATCATTCTACTCCATAGGTTTGAATATATTCACTTTTCCTAGATGCTTCTATTTAATTCCTTTACCTGTTCTGGATATATGTTTTTCTGATTCCATTATGGTTCCTTTTTACCAGACAAGTTTCATCTGGTTTGTCCCTTATCTTTTCTATCTGAAGGAAAGGAGAGGAAGGAGAAAGGAGACCTGCACTGTTTGTGTTGTTACTAGCATTTCTAGGCAGTGTCCCTTTGTTTCTGTTTCCTTCACATAATTTTTTTATCAATTCATTTCAGATAAACTACCTTACAGTGAAAAGTCAGAGGGAAAAGTTTACTACTGTTTTCATTTTCTTAGAACAGAACATAAGCATGGCCAAACCAGAATCTACATAAGTTTAATTCACTACAGTATTGCCTGTAAATCAGCAGTGACAGATGTTTAGAGAAAAAGTAGGAATCAGTAAACAAGAGCTTGACAGTTCTCTCTAAAGAACCCCCACTCATGCTCCAAGAATCAGGCTATTAAGAACCTGAGAGATAAAGATGCAACCTGAAACTGTGGTTAGGTATCAGCCAATGGTTTAATTTCTCTGTGAACAGTAAGTCTCAGAGCCACTGTGGCAGAGAACAGTTATGCATCCAACACAAGAAACAATGTTGTTGCATGCCTGGGAGTCCTTTTCTCGGTCCTTATTATATATATTCATACCATGTGTCACATGTAATATCCCTTTCAGAAAGATATTTATGTTCATAGCAACACACAGTGTTGTTTATAGAATTCCCCATACTCTTTTTAAAGGAAAACAAACACTGGGAACACATGAAGGTTAATGTGTGAATCTGATTGTCAAGATGAATTCACTTTCACAGAAAATAGCTGTTTGTAGCTGTCTTCTTACCACCACTGGCCAAATCCCCTTTGGGATCATGTCCTCTTTCATGTATCAGAACAAATGCAAGCAAAATTTAGTCACTTGAAAACTAAACCAAAAAAGCTTAGTCCCATTTAACTGCTGCTAAGGCATACTCAGTGATATTAGTACTAAAACATTATTGCTAAAATCTGCAAGGAATATGATTTAATCTGTTAAGTAAAGATTTTAAGACTGTGATAAAACTATAAGACAAATAAAAAAGGTGGAAAAAACATAGTTTATTATCTTACTTCAAATGGGAGCTCTGTTATTTCCATATTTCCAGACAAATCCAGTTTTTCCAGATTCTCACAATCACCCAATTCTGGAGGGACTGACTTCAAATTATTGAAACTCACATTGAGCACTTTAAGGTTTTTTAAGCAGCCTGTGAGGGAAAGATAATTAAAATCAACTCATTTTAAAAAAAATGTGAAGGGAGAAAGTAAAAATAAAAGCCATACTCATTTTAGCAAAGAAAAAAATCCTTAATGTCATGATGAGTAAGAGATTAATAAATAATTTCTGCAGTGGTCACTAACATTGAGGGGGGGG
>NW_020799143.1:11634495-11651594 GCF_003259725.1 Athene cunicularia
GGGCAATAGTGCTGTGTGCACTTGTATGGACTTCCCTTAATCAGCAGTGGTTTTGGCAAGAGTTTGAAAGGACACAGCAAAGACTGGCAAAGATGTTGGTTCTACCAGGGATGAGATACTTATTGACATCAGCTGAAATTAGAGAAGTTTGCTTTTGGTTTAGCCACTTAAGAAAACTTGCCTGCTAAGTGAGAAGCACCTTAGTATTCTTTACAGAACATACTCATTAGGAACAATCGCTCCTACTAAACTTACTACATCAAGAATTCTGTCTTTGGTATCCAGCATTGCATGCTTTTGTTTATAAAAGATAATGGATGTGTGCATTTATTTCATTATTTTCTTTACTGAAATTTATCATCGTTGTCAGTTTAATTTTAAGGCTCTTATAATATTGTAGTCTACATTTAGTCACATTGTACTTTCTGTTTCTTCAGTTTATACCATTAAATAATCTTCAGTAAAAACAGGTTTAGAAATGTCTTTAAAATGCAAAATGTATTATTCTGAAAAAATACAAATCATACTGTGACATAGTCAAAAGGGAAGTAAGGAATTTGAATTCATCTAGTAGGTGATGTCTTAGAAAAAGCATCCTTAAATGCATGCATAACAAAATGAGAACATTCTATGGCCAGCTGTGCTGTTGTGTTACATGGACAATCATGGAATTACAGAATCACAATATGGTTTCAGTTGGAAGGGACATTCAAAGATCATCTAGTCCAAAGCCCTGTCCAACCTGACTTAGAACACTTTCCATGACAACACATTGACAACTTCTCTAGGAAACCTGGTATAGTGTCTCACCACAAAAAATTTCTTCCTTGTGTCCAATCTAAATGTACCCTCTTTCAATTTAAAACCATTGTCCCTTTCCTGTCACTACAGGCCCTGGTCTTTCTCCATCTTTCTCATAAGCTTGCTTTATATGTTGAAAGGCTGCAATAAGGTCTCCCCTGAGTCTTCTCTTCTCCAGGATGAACAACACCAACTCTCTCAGCCTTCCTTCATAGCAAACCTGTTTCAAACCTCTGACCATTTTCATGGCCCTCCTCTGAACCCATTCGAACAAGTCTATGTCTTTCTTGTACTGGGGGCACCAGAGCTGGATATAGTATTCCAGGTGGTGTCTCACAAGCTATATAAGGGAAGAATAATTTCCTTAGACCTGCTAGCCATGCTTCTTTTGATACAACCCAGAATACTATTGGCTTTCTAGGCTGCAAGTGCACATTGCCATCTCATGACCATCAGTATCCCCAAGTCCTTCCTGTGGGGTTTCTCTCCATTCAGCCTGCCCCAACCCAGGTGTAGGATCTTGCACTTGGCCTTGTTTACTTTCATGAGGGTCACATGGGGCCATCTCTCCAGTCTGTCAAGGTCCCACCTGCATGGCATCCCTCCCCTCAGACATATCTATTGTATCACTCATCTTGGTATTATCTGCAGTATTCTCCTCTAACCAGTGATATTCCTGTGATATTCCCCTCTATTGATAGAATACAGCAAAACTTATATGCAACTCAGCAGCTAGAAATTGGGAGAGAACAGCATCTTGCATCAACAGGTTCTCAGAACAGACTATATATTGTCAAACTAAGAAAAGACATACACAGGATTCACAATTTTATATTATATCATATCAGTCATCTATTTATAAGATTTTTTTTATAAAAGAATCTGGTGTTCCACGGGATTTGGATGACACTGGGGAGAATCTCTCTACAGTCATCTCAAGTGCTCAAAACAATGTCATAATAGTGAGCTTGTCCTTAAGACCCTAATGCTTACTTAAACTCCTTCCAAAGCAAAAGCTGTTTTAGAGCAGCTCACCTTATCAATGTGTGGAAATCCTTATCAGAGGCCAGATGGTGCTTCCATAGGAAAAGACAGAGAAGAAACAGAGAATTGAAAGCCACACATGTTTTCCCTGAGAAACTGCTGTTGTCAGAGACAGAGGCATGAGTTTTGATGACCAATACTAGCAGCCACCAAATCACACAGCATTTTACATAAATCTTGCTTAGTCTCGCTTAGACTCGCTTAGACACGACACTGTCCTCACATGATGGCTGAACTACCCAAATCTTTCTCACAGGTGGCAGACTAGCTGTATGTCGTAAGAACTCTGTTATATTAATCCTTACAGTTTGCAACAGAGAAAAGTATAGAAGCTTCCACTCAGTTTCTTCCCAGTTTTAGCTCTGCCAGAAATAGAAACTCAGGTGGTATTGCAAAATTCAGCTGTCCTTCTATGAAGGCAACTTTGTCTTTCCTATTTGCTCTGAAGTCCTGTAGTTAAAATAGCGGAAGCAAAATTTTCACTAAGACTACAACAGGCATCATGTTGGCAGTACATTACTGTCCTACAAGGGTTATTGGGGCTGATGCAAGGGAGTAATAGAAGCAACTTAATTATGTAAATGTGTGAACCACCTTATTTCCTGTTTAGCCTATCCACGATGAAGCCTCACCAGGTTTAGTATCATGATGTAGACAAATAAAGGTATTACGTCACAATCTAAGTGGTATAAACATCACTTTAGCACCTTACTGCAACAAAATAATCACGGAAGCAGAAATGCCTTAAAATAAAATAGGGAATCACAGAACTGCAAATTAACTCCTCATCCAAGTAATCCCTCAGCAAAGAACAGAAAACCCCACTGAACTGAAGAAGAAACTACTTACTTATTAGCACTGGAATGTCTGGTCTTTTCTTTTAGTGATGCAATAATGTACTGAAATGGGTCTGTCTGGATTGGAGTTAATTTTCTTCATAGCAGCCCATATGGTGCTATGCTTTGCATTTGTGAACAGTGATGATAATACTGTTGATAACTAATGTTTCCATTATTGCTGAACAGTGCTTACACAGCATCAAGACCTTCTCTTGTTTCTCTCTCTGCTGCCCCAGTAAATCAGCTAGGCATGGACAGGAGGCTGGGAGGGGTCAGGACTGAGACACTGGACCCAGTTTGACCAAAGGAATATACCACAGCATATAACATGTTAGCAGTAAAAAGCAGGGGCAAAGAGAAATGGATGGGAGTTTTCCAAGGTGGCTATTGCTCAGAGACTGTCTGGGCATTGGTCAGCTGGTGGTGAGTGATTGCTCTTGAATCTCTTGTTCATTTGTTTGCTTGCTTGTTTTTCTTCACTGATTAAATGGTCTTCATCCTGATGCATGAGTTTTCTCACTTTCACCCTTACAATTTTCTCACCATCCTGCTGTGAAAGACTGAACAAGGAACTGCAGGAGGCTGAGCAAACTGTGTGAGGCTTAGATGCCTATGACTGTTAACCCACAACAGATGTATTTGCTAACTTTTCAGCCATTGAAATGTCTGCCTCTCAGTTCCATTAGTAGCTGGAGAACTAATGTAAACAAGACATCTAGTATCACCATCATCCTAGTCACCCTCTTATCTAATTCAGCTCAGATGAGTCATCTCCAGGGCATAAGTAGGACACGTGAAGTAGAATTGCTTAAAAAAAAAAAAAAAAAAAAAAAAAAAAAAAATTAACAGCCTGTCTGGGCAGAGTGATGGAGACAAACACATCTCTTTCTGACTTTCCTGCCTTCTGAAATCATGGCTTTTCAAGTTTTTTTGTCCTTTCTCAGTTTCTTACATGTATGTCAATGTTCACAATTTTGTTTGTCCCAGCTTGCAGGCATAAGAAACCAAGTAGAAGATGCATGACATTTTTTATTTTCATATATAATCCCTCTAATCTGACAGAAGTGTATTACAGAATCTACAGTCAATTGCCAGTAATTGCTGTGGCAAAAATTATGAAAATGGTTAGAAAAAGCCATGAGTCTTAAAACTTAATTTAATTCTGATAACAAACTCAGGACAACATAGATGAGTGCAACACTCTTCACCAAGATCTGCCTGTGGGAAGCAATGCCTTACAATTCTGTGTCACAACTGTTTTTTTTACCTCTGGACTCTCCAGTGGATTAAGTTATGCCACCTGACAGCTGAGTAATAGTGAAACATTAACCCTCCCTCTAGGACCATAAGACATACATAGGACTCACCAGGACCTCCTGGATAGAACCTTTACACTACAACTTCACATAATTCCGTTTTTTGATCTATCACATTCCGTCTTAAAAGTATTTTGGTTTTTACATATGCTGCTCTTATGGAAAACAAAGTTACAGAGTTTCATCCCATTCATGATTTGGAATGGTCTTTGGATTGTCAGTCTGAATTTATTTGTAGAAATTTTAGAATTTAATTAATTCTTTTGCCAGTTTTGCCAGTTTTACCTTTAAATAGCTCTTTCCTCATGTTTACTTCTCTGATGTTTTCATAGGTAGCAGATATATCAGAATTTATTTTACTAATCTGAATAAACCAATACTTCTAATCTCCTCCCATGAAATAAAAATTCACCCCATCAAATGGTCCCAATAGACTTCTTTTGCATCTGTTTCCATCTGAAATAACCTTTCTTGAATCTGGGTGACAACAACTTTATGTATGTATCACATTGGATTGTCCTTCTGTGACTGTTAGATTAAGAATCTTGTTTCTTTAATTATTTGCATTTAATGAGATCGTGACTCACTGTACAAATTACTAGTTTCTGAGTACATGACCTTGAACTCTGCAATTATGAGTTTAATCTCCCTACTTTTTTAGAATCCTACCCGTTCATCCAGATTTTCATATTTCCTCCTGTTTGTGCAATTACAATAACACCCAGACCATGTCAATTTCGTAACCCAGTTACTCAAAATAATTAAGAAATAAACTCTAGACTGATCCTTGAGAAACTCCACAAGTGATCTTTCTCCTGACCAATACTTTTCTTTGCAAATTAGTGCCTTGTTGCCTCTGTTTTAGCAAGTCCTTTTCTCATTTTTGCAACTGTTGCATCAAAGTCCATTTTCTTAGATTTAAACATCGATTTTCACTGTATCAAACACTTCATGGGATGCTAGATAGACAAGATCTACTAAGTGAAGTTTAATCATCTTCTCAGAAGAAAAACAGAGACCAAATGAGTTGGACACAACTTGCTTTTCCTTCATAAATTTTTAAGTTTAACCTAGTTTCCATTCATGTCCACATCTCTAATTATTCCTTCCTCTAAAAAAATGATTAAAATTCTTACAAGCAACAATCTACACAGGGGTAGAATTAGGTTATATGTGTTGACTGAATGGTAATCCAGGTTACACACTCAGATCTTTTCCTTTCTCAGGCAGAAGGACTAAGACTGTCACTGTCCTTTTCCCCTAGATCTGCTAAACAATGCTGCTAGGCTGTTTTTGTCAAAGTTACAACTATAAGACAACACTCATGACAATTCAAGATTCTAAAATCCAGGTATCTTGACAGACTGCAAAATTAGGGAGCAAAGAATCCCTAAATAACCTTCAAAAGGCACATGTATTTTCTGTAACATTCCAGTCATTCTCACCCACATGTAGATTTTATTGGAAGGAGCATTGTGGAAGGTGAGGGGTAAGGCAATATAAACGGCTTTCACTACTCTGTAATCTGTGTTTAGGGTCTTATTTATATCTTCTTAGTACGAAAGTTCTCCACTCTTAAGTATAGTGCCCAGACACTACCAGGCCTAATGAGCATGCAGTACAGTCATTGAGGCAGCCTTAGGGAGGGACAGAGGAGGTGAAAACCCCTTCACAGCTGCACAAATGTAGAGCAGGATTGGACTACCACACCTGACACCTCTACATTTAAATAATACTCAAGGACAATTTCTCAGTTAAAAGTAATAATAATAAAATAATTGCTACTATAACACTGTTAACTATGTATAATGGCACTTAATCTTCACTTCTATAAAAAATGCAAATTAGGAAGCTAAACAGATAACAACTCCATCTTTTCCAAGGAGAGGCAATAAAAGCCATAATGAAATCCATGGATTCCTTGGCAGTTTCACAATTAAGAATATTTTATTTTTAAGTGGGAGTTGCAATGTCATAGTTGTTACCTGAGATAGCCCTTATTCCTAGTTTTAAATTAATTTTTCATTATTTTAAAAAGCTAAAACAGAAATTAGACTATAATTTCTGATCGACAATGCAGCATAGTAATAATGATAATACAACTTCCCATTGAGACAAGCCTACATTAGTGCTCCTAACAAGGTGTCAGAGACAAAATACAGTTGAGGTTACAGAGACTTTCTTACCTAAGGATAATTAAATGCAAGTGCAGATTCACCTGTATAAACTGAAGTAAAATGCAAAGAAAATTTTTGCCTTGATCTCCAGTGATCTGTAGCAGCTTCCGATGGGCCAAGACAAAAAGTCTCCTATTATTGTTCTTTCCTGCTGAATCAGTGACATTGCCTTTGATTTATTTGAAAGGAGTTACTGATGTTCAATCATACAGGTAACACTTAAACAACAATTTTTATTTTTTCTAACTTCTGTTCAAAGCATCCAAGCAAAGGAGGGATGAAGACTACCTGAACTCCTTTTGCAGAACAAAGTTGCAAAACTTTTCTTTGCCACTAGGGCTTATAATAGCTGTAGCACAGTAGCAGAATGACACTGAGTTAGTAAAATTTCATTCTTTAACCATCCTTCATGTGTTCAATTAAAAAAAATTAAACATGCTGAAAGAAATTGCAAATGACTACTACAAACAAAAAATAAAAGAGGAAGCTGAGGGGAGACCTCATCACCCTCTACAACTACCTGAAAGGAGGTTGCAGACAGACAACTGGGGATGAGTCTCTTTAACCAAGTAATAAGCGATAGGACAAGAGGTAATGGCCTCAATTTGCACTAGGGAAGGTTTAGACTGGGTATTAGGAAGCATTTCTTTCCAGAACATGTTGTTAGGCATTGGAATGGGCTGCCCAGGGTGATGGTGAACTCCCCATCCCTGGAGGTGTTCAAGAGTAGCGTCAACATAGTGCTGGGGGATATGGTGTAGCTGGGAACTGTCAGTGTTATATTAATGGTTGGCCTGGATGATCTTCAAGGTCTTTTCCAACCTAGATGATTCTGTGATTCTGTGAAAACAGATAAAGCTTGGAATCTTGGTCTATGGTCAGGAGAGTATTAATACAGTGGAAGAGTAAAAGAAAGAAAAAGAAGGTTTTCTTGTAGTAAAATAGAGGTAGAAAAACCATGAAGAAATTCTTGTGGTCTGAATGGTAGAGAGAGATACCTTCAGGGAAAAACATGTAGGGTAAGGGTCTACTGAAAGGGCTGAAAATTTTTTTTTTTTTTTTAATACAATGAGATGAACTGAAGATATTTTGATAGATCAGAAATTCTATGGAAAAGTATGTGACTTCTTTTTTTGATGTGAGCATATAAGCTGAAACATAGACTCTTATCTCTCTGGAGAACCCAAAAAAAAGTGTCTATCTCCCAAGAGCAAAGCAGAGCATAAGCTCAGTGTCCAGGCTGAAAAATATTTTCTGAACATCAGAAATAACCATGGAGTAAACAGTAGAACAATACATTTTCATCACCTTGGAAACTGAAAAAACTTCTTGATTTTCCATCATATCCAAAATGGTGTGCACAGCCTCCAAGATTCCCACTGTGACCCAAGTGAAGACTGAGAAATAAACCACAGAGTCTGCTAATACCAATCTTCTCTGTTTAGGAGGAGCATATTCTAACATTGTTATATATAACGTAGTCACACAAAGAAATATGACAAAGTCAATAGATAGGAATCTTTTCTCAAAAATAATTTATGTAATGAGTAGTTTCCATGGCAGTGTTTACAGTCTGAGGTCAGTACCCAATGGCACTATTTAAAATTCTTTCAAGATATTCAGCTTAATAAGGTACTGGCCTTTGCAAGATCCAATGATGTTGAAATTTGTTAAAGCAGTATGTTTGTATTACATTTTAGTATTCCCATTTTTGATAGCTTAAGCAGGTGAATAAAAAGATTATTTCCAAAAGCACAATTTTGTACTTCTGTGACGTACTAAAGGTTAAATTTTGAGGAGCTTACCAGCTGTTCCTGTAAGAGCAAGCCATCATTTGAGAAGCTAGTCTTAAAGCAACTGACATCCTCCTAGAAACAGTCAACTTGAACCAGAGGTATTTAATACTTCCTCTCCAAATGGGGAGTATAAAAAAAATTTTCCTCAGTGGTATACAGGACTGAGCTGTTGAACGATAATACTCAATACTGAATAAATTGAAAGGGTAAGAGATGAGTCTGCAACTCCTCAGAACTAGACTGCATTTAAACTGAGAATATGTATTTCCTTCTTGGAAACTCACACATCAGCACACTGAGAATCTTATTAATAGAAAAAAGCTATTTTAGGTATCTGAAGTCATTTAAAATTGTATTACTTACAGTTTTCCCCTCTGAATTCTAGGAAATTGGACTAATGTTATACACAAATGAAATTTTATACTGTGAGGTAGGAAGGAGACCAAAAAATCCCTGTGATTTCTTATTAAAATATGTCTCAAAAGCACAGTTATTTTTCCTCTTAAGTATCTGACATATCAAAAATGTGAGAGAACATAATAAGGTACAAAATGTCATTAACAGCTTTTTGAGATGTTTCATGAATAATTTGTGAGACAAAAAATTCTGATACAGTCTCACTATCCTATCCCACCACAAAAGCTTTGAGATCACATGAAAATGCAGTTCACTGTGAATACAGGAATATATTCTATCAGATATTTTCAATTTTAACAATTACTAATGTACTAGCACTAACTGATATACAGCAACTGCACTGCAGAGCCAGAACTGCAAACTCACCCAGAAGCCATTGTCAAAGAAAATCCCCCAGCTACATCCATGCTCATGTTTATTTCTGTTATTCCTGGGAAAACCAGACCTGACAACAACCCCGTTTTGCGTTTTTCTCCATTTTTGTTTACTTGCTTCCCATAAAAATACTTGCCATTCCACAAAAAGAAACAAATCAAAAGTATTCTCATGTGTCTTCTGATCCAAATTTGATCTGTTCAAGTGCATAAGTGATTACAGCTAAGAGCAAGATTTGAAATATCTGAGAATGGATTCAAGTCTTCTGTGCACTTAGTTCCTGCAGATATTTTAGTCCAGTGACTGCTACTGCAGTGAAACTATTTTTGATTGAAAACATTCTCATCATCTCCTGTTCTCTCACACCTTTGGTGCCCTCTTATGACAATCAAAAGTAGTTTGAACATGGCTCACCAGTTTAGTTTCTGCTGGATGATTTGTTGATCTAAACTTGGCTTCAATTCTGTCTGAAGATTAAAGACTCAGCAGCATGTGTGTCACTGCCAACTTCAACCATCTGTCATTACTCTCAAGTATGTTTTAGCTGTGATATTTACCTACTTGCTCCTGTTTTGTAAACAGAACATAAAATGATGAATACCTTAGCACTTAACCTTTCCAGAGACCTTATCTTCTGATTTAGCACCCAGTCTTAACTCCTTGCTTAGATAGAGCTCTCAAACCAAAGCTACATCAATTATTTTCCCTGTGATAATTTAGCAACTAGATGACTAAAGTATGAAAAGTTTCATTTTGAAGCAGTATCTAAAAGCTTCAAAATATCCATAACAAAGTCTTACTAAAATAATGAACATTACAATACATATTAGTGTATGTCTGTATGCATATATAGTACATGAAATAAAAGTATAGACATTTGCAAGCAATACCACTGTATATGTCAGCAAGGAGAACAACATATAAATTGGGACAGAACTTCTCTGTAATTTACACCATAACAACAAGGACATCCCCACTGCATTACTAATAGGTGGTCTATCAACACAGGACATTCACTAAGACTGAAAATCATTAAGCAGTTCTGGCAAAAATGCACTGAACACTTCAGTTCACAATCCTGGGGTGGCTTTTTTGTATTATTGCTTTTTAAACTACATTGGTGAATCTGTGTCTTTATCTAGATAGGCTAAAATTACTGCTGTGATGTATAATTACTGTATAAATAGCATATACAGCTAACCAACTTTGTTAATTTGGTTATGCAGTGTCTCAAAAAGGTTCAAATCCAGGTTTCTCCAGAGGAGTGTTTTGTACAGCCATGACTAATCTCATTTAATGAATCTTGAAGAAAACAAATCTGAATAAGAGTTTACTGTTAAAAGGATTATGGTCAGTGCTATAACATTGTGTCTGAGGCAGGACCTACAATAAACATTTTTCTAATATTCACTCGCCCTTCCAGTCAAAGCTTTACATACAAAAGCAGAAAAAAAAACCTGAAAGAAAGAAAGCAACATGTTGGGTATAAGCTAGAGGAATTAACATATTGGGGGGAAAGTGAATAAATGGGAATGACATGAAAGGTACTGATGAGCAGAAATCACGTCATTTAAATGCAAGTGAAAGAACAGTGATTGCTACTAGCAGCATTTGTAACTTTGTTCCTTGTTTCCCAAGAAAGGTCTGATATGGCTTGTACCTTACCCTTTGCAGAGAATTAGTTATACTAGAATGATCTGCTTTTGTGTATTTATTCTGGAAACAGACTTTTATTATCATTCATCATCTCTTTTTCTTGGTGATCATTTTCATTAATGATGCACAATATTACAAGAAGAAAGAAAAATCTTTCAGCCTTTTCCTGTCTCTGTTGTTAAGAAGTGACTCCTTAAAACCTTGTCTTTAATGGTTTAGGGCAACCTCCAGAAGGGAACTATGTCCTTTCCCCCTTCTTGCATACGACCTGGTAGATGTTTGTCCATTGAACTCACTGACCCATCTGAGTTCCATGGTCAAAGTGCTGACAAAATATTTATTTTATGTCCATTATCTCCTGCTTGTGTCTCATTTATGACTGTTAGTGTATTTAGCCACCAGGTTGAAACTATAAAATGTATCTTTATGTCAGTGGGAAATTTTCTGTGTAAAATAAGTTAGCATATAAATCAAAAGCATTAGTGTTACTCTACTAATAGGGTAGAAAAAGAGTAGAAAAGAGTAGAAAAGTCTAGCACTGATTTTTGTATTTCAACATGCTCTCTCCCTGTTTTTCTTTGTTAAACCTACAATAACTATGGAGGTGGAGGTTTTAGTCTTTATCTTTTTTTTTGAACGTTGTTAGATTTAGTGTACATAAGGAATATCAACCATGGGGAAAACTTAGGACTGCTGCGTTTAAAAACAAAGGTAGAGGCATTCATAGACTCAACTCAGAGGCAGGGCTCATAAGGGACCCATTTTCCTCAGGTCTCAAAGATACCACCAGTTACAGCAGTAAATTTTTCTCAGAACACTACAGGCTTTCAAACAGGGTTTTTATATAAGATCAGATTACACAAGACAGGCAAACACGAATATCCTTATTATGTAGCTTAAAGTAACAAAGGCCTAAGTATGTAAGCATTAAGAATTTGTTTCTCTAAAAACCCTGATGTCATGTTGGATATACTGCTTTATTATATGGGGATCATTACTGAATTAATCATAAAATTCAAAAGATTGATTTTATGCAACATTATATTTTTGATTTCTTTTTACTACAATCTTATGTTTCACTTCACCTTGTTTGGGGATTATATATCTCTGTAAGAGTTCTGTTTTTCTTAACACTACCTGTTCTCAGGAAGAACTCTGCATCTACTTGAACGGAAGCATTAACTGCCTTGTAGTCAAATAACAAAAATGTGTCAGTTTTTTCCCCATGTCTGAGCCATACTACACACATGGTATTGCATACAGTTGGGTAAATATATTTACAGCCGGAGAGCTCTAACAGTTTAGAGGGGACTGTTCACTGGAAACAAGTGAGAAGACAATTATCTTTAAATGAATAAGAATATCCACGGATGTTAATTTTGCTGCAATATAGTTAAATTGAATAAGTATAAATAGCAGAATATCTTGAACCAACTTACCAATTTCCACTGGGAGATGGTTGATTTGATTTTTTGACAAGTCCAGTACTCTCAGATCTTGAAATAATGCGATGTAGGCTGGAATGGTCTGTATCAATGTATTGTACACGTGCCATTCTTTCAGGTAGGTCTGTTCTTTCAGAGAATCTGGGAATTCCTGTAAATGAAACAAGAACAGGTAAATAAAAAGCATCAGGATAGTATTTTCTTCTGCCACGTTTCCAAATTCAGGGCAAAAATTTCACAGCCAAACATCAGAACTTTGCCTTAGTTATCTTGATGTAGAACAGCAGTTTGCCAAACCCTCACAGGAGCTGTTTGCTTTTGAAGAGCATTGAATCTGTTTGTCACCACATATTCATTTTTTAACTGCTAATGCGGTCATTTTGCTCTAAAACTGAAACCTATCTGAAGCACTCAACCTGTTTGGTGTCTCCCATATCATCTCCTCTTTCCAACTGAAGGATTTGTTTAAAACACATTTCAGTGCTTTAATTCACACATTGAGATGTAGTAAAATGCAACATGGAACAGAAGAGTATGCGTATGAAGAATATCTAAGCAGGATTTGACACCAAAAAAAAAAAAAAAAAAAAAAAAAAAAAAAAATACATTCTTAATACCTGCTAATGTTTCAAAATTCATTTGCCAAGATGGAACACAGTTCAAGGAATGGAAATATTTCAGATAGGATACACAACACCTTTTTAAAGTATTTTTTTCAAATAATGTCTTAACTTCTTATTTCAGCAATGTTTGATAATTTTTACTAAATTTCTTCAGGAACGTGAAAATGCTCTATTTTTAAATCAGACCCCAATTGCAATTAATTTGTGCTTTAATGGTGTAGAATATTTTTTTTTAAGAATTCTAGCATTGTTACAAACACACAGCAAATACATTTATTTCAATTTTAGACTAGTCTATTTGTTCAAAACTTCCAATGTATAACAGTTACTGAAACTAAAAGTCTTAAAGCCTTTAATTCTTACAAAATTACTTTAGTTATTTAGTATTCAGTTCAGATGGACACATCTTTTTGAAGGATGTCATCAAATTTCTTTAACTTGAAACAGACAAAAATCAATTCATAAAGTTGAAGGTCAGATCATTTAAACTCCACTTTCTACAGCAGCACATAATTTACCAGTCTATCCTGGGTTTTATTCACTGTGTGTTGTTAACATCTGGAATAAATAATCTGAATGAGGTGCTATCACTAACTCTGTTCTATAAAAAGAGATATAAGTTTCAGCCTTTCATTTCTTTATGACTTCAAAATTTGTTTCCTGCACATGAAGAATACAATACAGTGGGAATTACTGCGTTTTATACAGAGGACACTGCCCACTTTTTTTTTTTTTCTTCTAGATTTCATAGATCCCCCAAGACAGTAACAAAAAAAATGCATTTTAATTACTTTTTATTAATTCTAAACTAGGAATAGTGCTACTAAACTCTTAGCTAAACTAAAACATCTAATTGTAATTAAAGATATACTGGACTGTTGATCATCAGCTGTTATTTGTTTGGTTGTTACTGCCTCTAATTACAGTTCTTTTCAAATTTACACATGCAGAAACTTAGCCTGTATATGGTTCTGCCTTGCTACCTGCCCTTCCATATTTGACATGGATCTTGCTTCATTTTCCCACCAGATATATATTGTATTGTGACCCATCTTCTATATTTGTCAGTTCATGGCAGTTAAAAAATAAAATGCCTGAAATGCCTCAGAGCTGGTAATTAGAAATCTCTCCAACCTTCTGGAGTGGCTTTCCACTTCTCCTTCAGTGCTGCACATTTTTCTGCAGCAAAATGAAAGAATAAATACCAACTGCAAATTAATTTAGTATTGTCTTTCTCAAATGTACAGAACTAAAAATGCAGCACATCATAGGGGATAGCATTTAGCTGGAGTGTCATAGATGCTGCTCTAGGGAAGAACGCCAATTCACAGAGAAGGCAGATGCAGAATAGTCATACTGGAAAAAAAAAAGATGTCTGGGAAACAGATTCCATTTGCCACTGTATTTCTCCACAGTCCAGGTCTGTCTTGATCTTTCTACTGATCTACTGGGTTTTTTGCCCCTTGTTGTCACAACCAACCACGTCCAGCTCCTTTAGTGGCAGATACAGCAGGGAACAAAGGGGAACACTTGTCCCTGTGAAGCCAACAGCCATGTCATTCTCCTAAAAAAGGGGATATCCCACAAACTTCTCCTTGATACATTGAAAACAGTGCAGCACACAAAGCATTCTCTCAGACTAACATCAAACTCCTTCACAATTTTAGAAAAATTAAGCCAAAATATTTTTTAATTATTATTAATCCAATGAAAATATTTTTTTTAATATTTCTGTATTAAGGGTAGTTTAAAGAACCAAGATAATCTTGTGCAGCAACTGAAATAAATTCAGACATTACTTCAAAAGAATGGAAAGAGGTTTCATTCTTCTACCAATTGCCCTGATTTTTCTTTCTTGAAATTATTTCTTTATATCTAATAATCATATTTACAATTTGCAAATGTAAGTTTACAAATACTTTGCTATAATGTGGTTTTTTAGCATTCTCCATCTTACAATAGATTTTATTTGTGTTATTGAAGCATAAATTGATGTGATACTTTACTTCATTTACAAACTAGACAGCATAGGAACCGAAATTTGCACAAGCTTTACATTTTCTCTACTCTCTGATTCCCTTGTTCTCTTTTGTAATCTTCTGCTGCCACACTAAAACTGGCAGACTGGTGATAAATTGTTGCATGAAGACTGACACTTGGAGGATAGCCAGTTCTTTGCCTTTAACAGCAGAACAATACGTCAAACTCCTTTGATTTTTGGGAGAGGAAAAAAAAAGAAAAAAGTATTAAAATAAATAAATAGCAAACATACAATCATTGCTGATTATACTATTTCTAATTAGGAGATAATTTACCTGCTACTCATGAGCCTGAACTAAAATTGTGATCAAAGCTCTGAGAAGTTTCAATTCTCTTTCTTTTCCAGCTATGTAATTGTATCTGTCATTGGCTAAACCAAAACCTTGGATCCAAATCTCGTTCATCTTTGAGAGAGTTTGGAGCTAGTTCCAAAACTAGTATGTCTCAGGGCCGCCTGTATTACCTGACTGAGTCATGAATTTGATGTTTCTGAGTGGAAAAAAATATCTGGAAGTTAAATAAGCACAAGAGATATTTTCCCTGTCCATTCAATGCAGAATTCTAATTGACCCTTTGTGGCAAATAAATACCTCACTGTCACTAACAGTTGGGAATAACAAATGGAAATTCTCTGTTCTCTGTGAAAACACACATCATGTCAGACGATAAAACCAGCAGAACAAACACAAATGTAGCAATTATTTTGCTGCCTTTTTCTGTGAAGAAATGATATGCAAAAAGGTAACGATTTATGAGAAAATATTTTACCATCACTCATTGATTTACTTGTGCACATTTGACATTAAAGTTTTTTAAGGTAGGTGTGTATCCATATCCTCTGCTTAGGTAAAGCAGTACAGCCAAGAACCGTCCTGCTCTGTATTTGAGTGAACATCATCACCTTTCCTTTGACAATATTAGTATCACAAATTAAAAAAAAATATTTTTCTTTAATAATTTCTGAAAATCATTTAAAATTCACTGATCCGCTAGAGAATAAACATTCATTAGTTAGGAGCAGAAAGTAAACACTCAGGGGAAGAACAGAGTTAAAGTGAATTCACTGAAAAATTCATATGCATATTCATTATATTTCACCACAGTTTTCATTCTGTTCTAATACCGATGCCATTTCTCTGAAGAATGAATTTAACTCAGTAGATACATGTTTACATGTACAAAGGATCTCAATTAAATATTTCATCAACTCTCCATCATTCTCTCAGAGGCAACTGATTCAGTCATGCCATTCAAGAGTCCAAAATCCTTATACAGCTCCTTTTCATGGTGGGTTTGTCTGGAAAACTCTTAGATAAATAAAAAGTTTTTCTGAAGCATGCCTTGGGAATGTCAAATTACTTATGGCAGAGTACACTATTCTCATGCTGTCAAGTCCCAAGAAAACACATGAAGATTTAGGAGACTCACTGCTGGGGCAATACCACTGCATTTTGCCCATTTTTTGTAGAGAAGTGAAAACCCTGTCAGATTTCATTCACAACATCAGATTGTAACTCTAACCCATTTGTTATTAGAAGACATTTTCTTGACTAATTACAAATATTAATTCATTACTGTTCCCAGCAGGCAGAAATGCACCACACAGGGATGGGCACACTTGAGTCATGAATATTTGGTTGGTATGTAAAAGAGGAGGCAAGGAACACTGAACCTTAAGGATGTTGTCACACAGCCTCTCCCAGGTAGAGCTTTGAGAGACAAAGGTAAAATGATCTCATCACTGCAGTTATCAACTGCTGTCCACAGCCAGAAGCTAACCACCCTGGACAGGCATGGCCAAACCAATACCCAAGCTACAGGAGGACTTTCAAATTCAGAGGGGCTCAATGAGTAGATGTTCTTCAAGTATAGAAGACTGATACTAATCCTACTTACAATGTTGTAATTCAGATTTCCATTGTTTATATGACCGCACTGTTAGAAAAACATTATGACTTGAGATGTCCAGAGGCTCTGTTAGAAGTGTGAGAAAAGCAAAACAGCGAAAAATCTGCAAAACACACATCTCTAACACATGGCACCCAGAACAAACACAGAACGTGATGGAGATCCAGTGATTTGTGTGGCACCAAGGAAGAATGCAAAGCAAGGTGAAAGCCCTGTAGTCCTGTTCTTCCACTTTTCCCAAGGAACATTTAACATGTCTATGCAGATTTATCTCCTGCTCTTCCCCTTCTCTCAAGGACTGCTTTGCAGTACTCTGCAGACCTTATCTCTCATTATTCCTCTTTCCCCAAAAAAACAGCGCACACTCTGCACCAAGGAATGTGCGGTGTCATTACTCAAGAAGCAATGGCTTGACCACAGTCACACCCAATCACACATACATGCTATGATAAACACAACCCCGAGTTTGTATCTAACTTGGAGGGACAATAATCCAACACCAAATCAGAGGGAGAGATGATTGGGTTTGTGCTCCTCGTCTGCCCCCACCAAGAAGGGATGCCTTTTGGTAAGATTTGGGCCCTTGGCTTCACCAAGTGAGTACCCAGGAATTAAGTGTGTGTGATTGCAGCTGTGTGTGTGTGTGTGTGTGTGTGTGTGTG
>NW_020799143.1:11651644-11680311 GCF_003259725.1 Athene cunicularia
ACATCTCAATGTGTGAATTAAAGCACTGAAATGTGTTTTAAACAAATCCTTCAGTTGGAAAGAGGAGATGATATGGGAGACACCAAACAGGTTGAGTGCTTCAGATAGGTTTCAGTTTTAGAGCAAAATGACCGCATTAGCAGTTAAAAAATGAATATGTGGTGACAAACAGATTCAATGCTCTTCAAAAGCAAACAGCTCCTGTGAGGGTTTGGCAAACTGCTGTTCTACATCAAGATAACTAAGGCAAAGTTCTGATGTTTGGCTGTGAAATTTTTGCCCTGAATTTGGAAACGTGGCAGAACAAAATACTATCCTGATGCTTTTTATTTACCTGTTCTTGTTTCATTTACAGGAATTCCCAGATTCTCTGAAAGAACAGACCTACCTGAAAGAATGGCACGTGTACAATACATTGATACAGACCATTCCAGCCTACATCGCATTATTTCAAGATCTGAGAGTACTGGACTTGTCAAAAAATCAAATCAACCATCTCCCAGTGGAAATTGGTAAGTTGGTTCAAGATATTCTGCTATTTATACTTATTCAATTTAACTATATTGCAGCAAAATTAACATCCGTGGATATTCTTATTCATTTAAAGATAATTGTCTTCTCACTTGTTTCCAGTGAACAGTCCCCTCTAAACTGTTAGAGCTCTCCGGCTGTAAATATATTTACCCAACTGTATGCAATACCATGTGTGTAGTGCTGTATAGCCAACATACAGTTTGTGCATTTTTGTAGACAATCTCAAAGAATCTATAGATGTTGCCTAAGAATAACCTGTACTCTTTGTGAACCTGACTGCTTCTCTTGAATGCAACCGGATCTACAGCACATGGGCTGTTCGTGCATCTGGTGTCAGGCCTATAATCATGGCCCCAACTGGCATACCTATTAAGAGATAAATCCAGCTGCCCCTGGCCCCTCTAATCTTTGAGGACTGGCTAGAATGGAAGGGGATTCATCTCTTTACCGAATTAATTCATCACCTTAAATGCAACATTAAATTGGCATCATAGACAGGATTGCCATGGGTAAACTACTACAGAAACGTAATTGTGCACCATCCCAGGCAGAGATGGAAAGAGCCCAGAAATTTTGGAAAGATGAGGATAAAGTAGTAGAACAAATAATATAGCATGAGTTGACAAAAAGTAAAAATAGGAAATGGTAAAGGAGTTATTTGTGCAGTCCTGGGGGCTTGTTTATCATGTGCTCAACAGGAAATCAAAAGGCCACCCCCTACAGACAGATTACAAATGCAGAATATCAAGCTATGGAATCAGAAAATCAGGCACTTAAAAGCATCACTGGCTTTTAAAAGGGAGACATGGGGAAAAATGATAAAATGAATAGATGAACTTTTAAGTAAAACAGAACATTTAGAAAGACCATTGGCTACAGCTGAGAAACGAGAGGAACAGCTGAAGGAAAGGTTTGATAAATTAATTGATCGAACATATTCAGTCCAACATATTCGTAAAGTAGTACATTGAGACAATACTGAAACATGGGACTGAGGCAACTGGTATGATGACAGTGACTTAGGAAAAGACACTGACTTTATTTCAGAGCCCATAAATGTTCAGCCAGTAATTAAGACTGAGTTAGATAATGATGGAGACGGGGAAGTCCAAACTACAGAATCACAGAATCATCAAGGTTGGAAAAGACCTTGAAGATTATCCAGTCCAACCATTAACTTCACACTGACAGTTCCCAACTACACCATATCCCTCAGCCCTATGTTGACCCTAGTCTTAAAAACCTCCAGCCATGGGGACTCCACCACCTCCCTGGGCAGCCCATTCCAGCACCCAACAACCCATTCTGTAAAGAAACGCTTCCTAATGTCCAGTCTAAACCTTCCCTGGCACAACTTGAGGACATCACCTCTTGTACTATCACTTGTTACTTTGTTAAACCACACATACCATACCTTAGTCCCCCACTGAATTAGCTAAATTACAAGAAAAATATTTTAGACACCCAGATGAAAGGGAAACAGAGTATGTATGGCAAGTTTCCCTCACGAGCAGAGATCGGGTCTTGTTAAGTGAGAAAGAGGCACAAGATTATTGGCGACCTGGAGTTGTCCTAACTACCACTCCAGGTGACTGCAATTACTCAATAACTATTCAAGCTGCTTATTGGGCTGGAGGCATAGACTCACAGGAGAGAGGATATCCTCTCATGATTACAACTTCAGGATTTTCAGATCTAGCACCCTCTGTGCAAAAGGCTGCATGCATACAAGCAATGTATGAGAGGAATGTATTATGTCAATCCCCAGTGCTGGCTCCTACCAATCTGGCCAGATTGACCCCTCTCATTCGTGGCCTTCCAGATAGTCTGAGAAGACACGCATCAAACGTCCAAGATCATATTCATGCGCACCACGCTATGAATGCTGCTGCAGCAGCAGCCCAGCCACTTAGAGAGGCAAATTCACATACCTATCTGGAGTGAATTCATTCAGGAATTGGTGAATTACAGGTGCCACATGGAGTGGATCGGACTGACAGCTGGAAAACCACCTGAAATTCCCCAGTGAGTCCATCAAGTTCAGGCTGACACACATAGACCAGAATCTAAAAAGTTATTTGATCCAGATCAAAATACCTTATGGCGACAAGCTCTAACCTTAGGAGCATCATGTCACCTTTTGAATGGTATGACTACAGCTGAACTCCAAGTTTTGGTCCAATTATTACAACAAAAACCAGAACAAAATAAACCTATTCATCTGGCTGGACACAAGTCCACATCTGCTGGGTCTGTACCTTCAGCCCAGCAGCAGGACTTGATTAATTTAAAAGATCCCCCAACAAAAACCTTGCATTCCCAGGAAGGACAGTGAGACACTCTATCTGGCAGGCTTTAGTTTTACAGTGGCTCTTGAACAAATGTCGTGACACAACTATCAGTACCCTGACTGGCCCAAAGAAAATTTGTATAGATTTTCTTATTGGCACAGGCACACAAGCGTCAGTAATTAATGAAGAAATCACAGAATATTTAGATGTGAAACCTGGCCATTGCAAAGTAGCCTTTACAGTAATTGATGGCATCATAAAGAGATGTTCAACTGCAAAAATTACTGTGGCTTCCCAGGGAAAAAAGGTTGACCCAACTTGAAGTTCTGGTAGGAGCTGCCAGCAGTAACATATTAGGATTCAATTTATTGTATGGCAGAGTGTGGAAACTCCCTAATGGATCAGTATGGAGTTTCTCTGGGCAAGGTGAACTTAAAAGTATCAATTTGTTAGAAACAGCTATAGCTTTGCCCTCATCAAAATTTACTAATGTTAAACAATACCCCCTGCCATCAGCTATACACTGCAGTATTGACTGCAGGATGGTTGCAGACCTAGAAAAAAGAGATATTATTACTCACATGTGTGGCCAGTGAGAAAATCAAATGGACAGTGGCGAGCCACAGCTGATTACAGATGACTGGATGCTAACACTGACCCACTGACAACACGTGTGCCAAATATAGCAGAATTAGAGACCCAGATACAGGGAGCATCTCATTCCTGGATGGCAACCCTAGATATTAAGGATATATGTTTTTTAATGATCCCACTTCAGGAACAAGTTAAGGATCAGTTTGAATTTACTTGGAAAGGAATACAGTGAACTTTTTAACAGGTTACCTCAAGGATACAAACACTGTCCCACCATTGCCCACAATGCCTTGGCGAAAATTTTAGCAGACATTTCTCATCTGCTAAGTGTTACAGTGTATGAATACATTGATTACATACTAATACGAGAGGAAAGACCCGGAGAAGTTAGGCATGCCATGGAAAATATACAAGAAAAATTGACAGATTTAGGACTGCAAATTCCACCATATAAATGTCAAGGGTCAGCACAATAGGTTAAGTTCCTAGGAGTCTGGTGGATTCAAGGAGCTGCCTCTGTTCCCCCAGACACCCTAGAACAAATAGCACGTAGACAGAATCCAGATAGTAGAAGGAATTACAACAAGTTTTAGGGACTTCAAGTTACTGGTGCAAACACAACCCTGGATTTTCTATTATGGCCCGTCCTTTGTACAACCTACTCAAAAAGGACAGATCATGGGAGTGAACTGGACAACATGAGATTACATTAAATTTACTGATTAAAGAATTAAGACTTTTCCAGTAATTAGGCCCTGTACACCCAGTTGATTCAATTCATGTAGAACGGGGATTGAGTGAACATTGCAACACCCATTGCAATCTATGGCAATGAGGACTAGGAGGGCCAGAAGGACCAGAGAGACCATTGGAATTTAGCTCTCGCTCCTTCAGTGATGCTGAAACCAGGTATTCAGATCTTAAGAAGGGTTTGTTATCACTAGTACAAGCCCTGAGTCGAGTGGAACAGGTAAGAAGGGAACAAAGTGTAAATATCCAGGGACCTTTCCATCTTCTAGATATAATCCGAAAGGCCGCAGCGCCACCCGCTGGCATTGCTCAGAAGCCAACAGTTTGTAAATGGTATGCTTAATTTTGAAAGCATTAATGAAATCATACCTACTCCAGAAAGTAACATCAAATTATCTAAACTCTGAAAAGATATAGATAGTAATCTGCTATTCCAAAGCTCACCAAGCAGGCCATCTCCCATTAGGGAGGCACCTCCATTAAGAGAGGACAACAACCTTAAAAGGGTATCGTTCACCGATGCATCATCCTACAAAGAGAACAATGAGTGGAATTATAAGGCAGTGCCACTGAACGTGGCTACAGAAGACAGGCTAAGTGAGACAGGCAAAAGGAGCGCACAAGTAGGAGAATTCAAGGCAGTCGTACTAGCAGCACAACATGGTGCTGACCATATCTATACTGATTCATACACAGTCTTTAAAGGAGCAACAGAGTGGATAGGTCACTGGACAGTTAACAGTTGGCAAGTGAACAGAGTCCCAGTTTGGCAAACTGACAGCTGGAAACAATTGTTAGAAATAGAACAGCAAACATTACATATCGGATAGGTGAATGGACATGATCAATCAACATCAATAGCTGCTTGATTTAATCAACAAGTTGATAGCCTTACCTAATTGTGACAAGTGGATATTGTGAATGATGATCATGAATGGGATACTTGCTTGAGGCTACACATAAAACAAGGCCACACTGGACTAGCCAATTTATTCTGGGAAGGTATAGCCCGAGGATAGCCCTTTTCTCTGAAATTATGTGAACAAATAGTAACTACCTGTTCACGCTGTTGTTTACAGTTCAGCAAATATCATCTGGGTAAAACACCTCCCTTACACATCTGGGAGGGAAAAACACTGTGGCACACCTGGCAAATAGATTACATAGGCCCTCTATGACCCTCAGATGGAAAAAATATATCATGGTAGGAGTAGATGTCATATCAGGAATTACCACAGCCACAGCTGTTACTGCTGCCAATGGAGAAAACACAGTCCATAGTCTGAGAGAATGGTTTAGTATCTTACCCCTTCCAGAGAAGATTCAAAGTGATAATGAAACTCACTTTCCTGCTGCAACAGTATAAGAATGAGCAAAAGAATAAGGTATCCGCAGGTATTTCATACTCTATATTATCCTCTGGTCAATGGTATTGTTGAGCAAACAAATGTCCTGGTCAAGAGATTTGATAAAACCCATGAGACCAAGATATGGCAAGTAGCAAAAGACACCCGTGAGCTCCGAGAGTCAATGAATAACAGCTTGCTTTCAAAAGTGTTTAGTTGGTTTGCATTTGGTATTACCATTTTTATCCAAAATTTGATAAAATGTGTGTTAATGTTCACTGTGATTATAATTGTCATAGGTATAGCAATAACTTGTATAAAATCAACTATGATGAAAACTGTGAGCATAAGAATGATTCAATGAACAAACTATATCCATTTAGAGGAGGATAAACCAATCGTCATCCCTGGTCCCAAAGGCCTTAATTAGAGACCACATTCAAGTGTGTGGGTGTGACTGTAGTCATGGGGTGGAAGGGTTGGAAGTGTGAGAAAAATAAAACAGCAAAAAATCTCCAAAACACACATTTCCTTAACACATGGCCCAGAACAAACACAGAATGGGATGGAGATCCAGTGAATTGTGTTGCCGTGGCACCAAGGAGGAATGCAAAGTGAGGTAGAGGCCGTACAGGCCCGTTCTTCCACTTTTCTCAAGGAACATTTTGACATGACTATGCAGATTTATCTACTGCTCTTCTCCTCCACCCTCCATGGTGTCCCTTCACAATAGATATGGGGCCCTGGAACTTTTGAATGAAGAAGAGAAGGAGGGAGAAAATGAGGCAAACAAGGAGGAAGACCAAGGTCCACCAAGGCCAGGTCATCCTGGACCAGGTATTAAAACCAGATCTTAAAAGAACCCCTGAAGAGTCACTGTAGTGGGTGACTCCATTCTGAGGGGTGTCAAAGTCCCAATATGCAGACTGGACCCACGTCATAGGGAAGTCTGTGCAGCCCTGGGGCACGGGTCAAGGACCTCATGGCAAAACTTCCCAATCTAGTGAGACTCAAGAACTACTACCCTCTCTTGGTTTTTCAGGTAGGTAGGGATAATATTACCAGGAGAAGTCCTAAAGCAAAGAAGAGAGATTTCAGGGACTTGGAAAAACTGATTAAAGGGTCAGGGACACAAACTGTTCTTGTCCATCCCTTTAGGTGGGGGGATGAATGAAGAATACTATAGAACTCAGTAGATGAACTTGTGGCTCCAAGACTGGTGTTACTGTCAGGGCTTCACTTATTTTCAATCATGGGTTGGTATACAGGGCACCAGACCTTTTGGCATCAGATGGGATGCACCTGTCCTACAGGAGGAAAAGGGTCTTGGGGCAGGAGTCATCTGGGCTCACTGATGGAGCTTTAAACTAGATCTGAAGCGGGCAAAACATCATCCCATCTGAAGTGCATGTATACCACTGCACACAGCATGGGTAACAAACAGGAGGAGCTTGAAGCCATGATGAAACAGGAAAATGATGATGTAGTGGCTGTAACAGAAACATGATGGGATGTCTCCCATGACTGAAGTGCGACAGTCGACGGCTACAAGCTCTGCAGGAGGGATAGACAAGGAAGGAGAGGGGGTGGTGTGGTGCTGTATGTTAGGGGCTGTTATGATTGCTTTGAGCACAAGTGTAGTGAAGACAGTGTGGAGTGTCTTTGTGTTAGAATCAGGGGGAAGGCCACAGGGCAGATGTTGGAGTAGGAGGCTACTGTAGGCCACCCAACCAGGACAGAGAGGTGGATGAAATATTCTATAGGCATTTAGGAGAAATGTCATGATTGCTTGCCCTCATTCTTATGGGAGACTTTAACTTCCCAGACATCTGCTGGAAATACAACACAGCAGAGAGGGACCAGTCCCGGAGATTCCTGGAATGTGTGGGAGACAACTTCCTGATGCAGCTGGTGAGTGAACCGACCAGAGAAGGTGCCCTGCTGGATCTCCTCTTTGTGAACAGAGAAGGACTGGTGAATGATGTGGCAGTTGGAGGACTAAGGCACAACGATCACAAAACAATAGAGTTCTCTATGTTTAGAGAGGGGGCAGCAGAACTGACATCCTGGATTTCCAAAGGGATGAATTTGATTTGTTTAGGCAGCTGCTTGACAGGATCTCTTGGGAGATGGTCCTGAAGGGTATAGGGGCCCAGGAAGGCTGGGCGCTCTTTAAGAAGGAAATCTTCATGGCTCAGGAGCAGGCAGTCCCCAGGTCCTGTAAGAGAAGCCATTGGCAGAGAAGACCACCCTGGCTGAACAGGGAGCTTTGGCTGGAACTCAGGGAAAAAAGGAGAGTTTACAGCTTTTGGAAGAAGGGGCTAGCAACTCACAATGGTTACAGAGATGCTGTGAGGCTATGCAGGGCAGATATCATGAGGTCTAAAGCCCAGCTGGAAATTAATCTGGCTTCAGCAATCAAGAACAACAAGAAATGTTTCTATAAGAATGTGAGCAGCAAAAGAAAGACCAGAGAGTCTGAATCCCCTGCTAGACCTAGGAAGAAACATGGCAACAATTGATGAGGAGAAGGCTGAGGTGCTTATCGCCTTCTTTGCCTCAGTCTTTAATAACAAGACTAGTTGTACTGAGGGAATCCAGCCTCCTCAGCCAGAAGACAGAGACTGGGAGAACGACCCCCCCACAGTCCAGGAGGAGACAGTCAGTGCATCACACAGACTGCATCACACAGACACACACAAGTCTGTGGGACCGGATAGAATACATCCAAGAGTGCTGAAGGAGCTGGCTGGGGTGCTCGCCAAGCTGCTTTCAATCATTTACCAGCAGTCCTGGTTGACCGGGGAGGTCCCGACTGATTGGAAATTGGCCAATGTGATGCCCATCTACAAGAAGGGTCATAAGGATGATCCAGGAAATTACAGGCCTGTCAGCTTGATTTTGGTGCCCGGGAAGCTGATGGAGCAGCTCATCCTGAGTAACATCACACAACACATGTGGGACAACCAGGGGACCAGGCCCAGTCAGCATGGGTTTATGAAAGGCAGGTCCTGCCTGACAAACCTGATCTCCTTCTATGACAGAGCGACCTGCTTATTGGATGAGGGAAAGGCTGTGGATATTGTTTACCTTGACTTCAGTAAGACCTTTGACACCATTTCCCACAGCATTCTCCTGACAAAACTGGCTGCTTGAGGCTTGGATGGGCACACACGTTGCTGGGTAAAAAACTGGCTGGATGGGTGTGCCCAAAGAGTTGTGGTGAAAGGAGTTAAATCCCGTTGGTGCCCAGTCACGAGTGGTGTCCCCCAGGGCTCGGTGTTGGGGCCACTTCTGTTTAACATCTTTATTGATGATCTAGACAAGGGGATCGAGTGCACCCTCAGTCAGTTTGCAGATGACCCCAAGTTGGGTGGGAGTGTTGATCTGCTCGAGGGTAGGGAGGCTCTGCAGAGAGACCTGGACAGGCTGGAGCCATGGGCTGAGGCCAACTGGAGGAGTTTCCATAAGGCTAAATGCCGGGGGCTGCCCTTGGGCCACAACAACCCCCAGCAGCACTACAGGCTTGGGGAGGAGTGGCTGGAGAGCTGCCAGTCAGAGAGGGACCTGGGGGTGCTGATTGACAGCCGGCTGAACAGGAGCCAGCAGTGTGCCCAGGGGGCCAAGAAGGCCAATGGCATCCTGGCTTGTGTCAGCAATAGCGTGGCCAGCAGGGACAGGGAAGGGATCTGACCCCCGTACTCAGCACTGGGGAGGCTGCCCCTCGATTCCTGTGTTCAGTTTTGGGCCCCTCACTCCAAAAAGGACATTGAATGACTCGAGCGTGTCCAGAGAAGGGCAACGAAGCTGGTGCAGGGTCTGGAGCACAGGTCTGATGGGGAGCAGCTGAGGGAACTGGGGGTGTTTAGTCTGGAGAAGAGGAGGCTGAGGGGAGACCTCATCGCCCTCTACAGCTCCCTGAAAGAAGATTGCAGAGAGCTGGGGATGAGTCTCTTTAAGCAAGTAACAAGCAATAATACAAAAGGGAATGGCCTCAAGTTGTGTCAGGGATAGTTTAGGCTGGATATGAGGAAGCATTTCTTTCCAGAAGGGGTTTTTAGGCATTGGATTGGGCTGCCCAGGGAGGTGTTGGGAGTCCCCATCCCTGGAGGTGTTTAAGAGTCGGGTCAACATAGCGCTGAGGGATATGGTGTAGTTGGGAACTGTCAATGTTGTGTTGATGGCTGGACTAGATAATCTTCAAGGTCTTTTCCAACCTAGACAATTCCATGATTCTGTGATTCTCCCAAGGACTGCTTTGCAGTACTCTGCAGACCTTATCTCTCAGTCTTCCTCTTTTCCCAAAAAAACCAGCGCACACTCTGCACCAAGGAATGTGCTGTGTCATTACTCAAGAAGCAATGGCTTGACCACAGTCACACCCACTCACACATACATGCTATGATAAACACAACCCCGAGTTTGTATCTAACTTGGAGGGACAATAATCCAACACCAAATCAGAGGGAGAGATGATTGGGTTTGTGCTCCTCATCTGCCCCCACCAAGAAGGGATGCCTTTTGGTAAGATTTGGGCCCTTGGCTTCACCAAGTGAGTACCCAGGAATTAAGTGTGTGTGATTGCAGCTCTGTGTGTGTGTGTGTGTGTGTGTGTGTGTGTGTAGTGCTATATAGCTAACATACAGTTTGTGCATTTTTCAAAGGCATTCTCAAAGAATCTGTAGATGTTGCCTAAGAATAAACCATACTCTTTGTGAACCTGACTGCTTCTCTTGAATGCAACCGGACCTACAGCATACGGGCTGTTTGTGTATCTCGTGTCACGCCTATAGTCACAGCCCTAATTGGCATAGCTATTAAGAGATAAATCCAGCTGTTCCACATTTTTCTTTCCCACATCCAGCCACCCCTGGCACTTCTAATCTCTGAGGACTGGCTAGAATACAAGGGGATTCATCTCATACCAGTTTAATTCATTACCTTAAATGCAACAGGCTCAAACTGCCCATCTCAAAATATTAGCCTAAAAGTGAATAATAACTAGTAAGAATCAAGGATCCACAAGGAATTATGAACTTGCATAGACAGAATAAAATTCCTCAGAATTTATATAGTGTAAGAATCAAGCCCCACTCTCAGAGCTAGTACTCTATGTATTTGTCTAACCTAATATTCTTTGTATGATCTTCATCTTTCCTCAGATATTTTTAAATTATTACTTTACAAGTATAAGGAACAGTGGATCTCCACTTAATGAAAAATACCTTATAATTTCAATTACATTTGAGAGGTGGGAAAAAAAGTAACACAGAGATCCTGAAGGAAGGATTTCTATTAGGAATTCAAAATGTGTGATCTGCTTTGATTTTCTTCCTTACGAATGTTCTCAGAAGGAGATCCGAGATGATTTTCAAAAGAGCATTATCCAGGTGATTTTCAAAATAATTGTCCAAACTATCCCAGTATATGGTGGAGTATTTTACAAAACCCATTTTTAACCTCATACTCAACAGTGCAGAATCACTAGGCCAGATTCACTGTTATGCTGTATAGATATGGAGCATGAGCTAATAGCATATTTGTAATGTGTGTACATTTTTACCATCTAGACAGCCTAGGCATTGATTAGTGCCCAGCCAAGCCGCCATTCTATTTGAGTGCAACATTGCAAATAACATGATTTGCTGATTTGTGGACTAAGCTCATTTGCTGCTGAAGTTTCCAGCAAGAGTCCTTACATTGAGACCTATTGGAAGGATGTGGTAAAGCCACTTGCTTTGATCTTGTCAAATCCCTGAGGTGGGGATTACCCTTCTGTGAGGTTTTACTTCACAGCATCCAGAAAGAGAACCAGTACAGCCCAGAAGCAAGCCCAGTTCTCAAAATTAAATCTGTAAGTCGTACCAGCAACATACTCAGATTTAGCTACCAACTGTCTAAAAGATCTATCACTGCTTCATTGATGAGAGGAAAGGGGAAACATAATAGAAATCTTATCAGCTAAAAGCAAGTGAGATAGAGGATTCAGCAGCTAGTTCCCAAATGGACACTTCACAGGGCTGTGCTGTTAGCTGCTGCCAACATTAAAAGTCCAGCCAACAGCAAACCAAGCCGGTTACGTGACTCTAAAACTGCACAAGCAATCCCAGCTCTGACTTCTCCTAGTGTCTGAGTGCTTGATCATCCAAACTTTGAACTTATAAATGTGTTTCTGTGCAAAACACATTACAAAAACTAAACCACAATTGATACTACAGCTGCCAGCTACTTAACACAAGCTTCTCTGAGAAAACTCTCCCATGTCCACGGATGTTTTCACATGCAAATTAACAGACTGTGCAGCTTTGGTTGTATAGTCTGCAAATTCATTTTGTCTAAGTGCGCTTTTTTTGAGAGGGTAATAGGGGAAAAGGGTGTCATGTTTCAATCTGTCTTTGGTTTAGAAGCAGCAGTTGAGACTAAAAAAAAAAAAAAAATTATGATTTGTATAAGCAATATAATTTTTACAGAATTTCTGCAATAATGTGAAATATATTTCAGAACTTTGTCAAGTGGACTGTTAGAGACTGGTAATGTTCTTCAGTTTTGAAAGAACACTGGCCTTCTCTAAATAAAGCAGCTTTGATTTTATCGTTATCTGCAGACACATGAACTATGTCACAGTATCTTGTTGAAACAGGAAGACCACTTTAATCAGACTAGAGCCGGACAGTGAGGCACAGTGGTTTTGTGATATGATCACAGTGAGCATATGATATGGAGACAGAATTCAAGTATATGTTGGTTAGAAGTGTACTACTCAAGGTGGCATAATGTACATAACAGTACACTAATATCTCTTAAATATGATCTTTCAGCATGTCAAATTGAAATTAAATGCTCTGGAAAACAGAACAAATTATGTATGTTTGATTTTGCCTCCTAATGTAAAAGCATTGTTTATGGTGACAAAGCAAAATATTAATGGTTTGGCAGAAGAGAATAAACAACAGAAAAGTTCAGTTATATAGCTCTCTGCTCCTTGATGCACTAAAAATATTTGCAGTTGCTACTATATCAGTGCTTAAGGAGATGTAATATCTTTTTTCCCTCCTAACATACCTTCAAAGTTTACAACACAGGAAAGTGTGCAGTATAAGACTACACAGCTTTAACAACATTTTCAATATACAAGGTTCTTGAAAGATGAGACCTGATAGTTGTCCAGCAACCAATCCTAACCACATGAATGATTGGCATCAGTTAAAGAAGTACTCTCCTTACTAGAACTGAATGGGAACCAGGGTTTTCTATTTTCCAGGAATTTCATCTATTTTATGTTTATTCAGAAAATAACTAAAGCCAGGAAAAAAAAAAAAAATAAAGCGAAAAAAAGAAAACACCTTCCTATTCAAGATCAAATCTGGGACAGAGTTACTTTTCAAGTCAATACAAATAATTTAGTAAAATTTAACCCTTTTATTAATTGACTTTTTAGCTTGTATATTTTGTAATGAAAATCAAAAAAATATATTTCAAAATTAAAAACTACACAAAATTCAAAATTCTAATTTCACTTTCTCATTAATGAAGTAGGGTATATTCAAAATATATTTCAGTCAAACCTTTAACTCTAGAAAAATTCAGAGTAACTCTAATCCACCTTTTGCTGAACTTCAAAACAGCATTAATTCAGAGTTTGCCTCCAAACTGCTATTTCACTTTAAACACAACTGCAAGTAAAAAGTGTCTTTTTTATCAAGACCATTGTGAATTAATGCTAACATTAGTTTTGATTTGAACAGATCTTGAGAAAAATGTTATCACACCATTAGAGCAAGAAGCCAGATCTCTGAGTAGTAGAAAACATCAACAAGCCAACAAAGATGAATATTATTTTCATCTCTTTCCACCCATTGGTGAATTTCAGAGACAGATACCTTATTGCTATATGATTGCTTATAACTTTTTGAGAGTGCTAAATTATATGTATCAGTAACAAATTTAAAATAAGCATATTTGAAAACTAAACCACTAGTTCAGGATAAGATTGGAAATTCTTCTGTCACTTCTAACACTGTAAGAACATCAATTTCATACACATTGGGAAAAAAAAAAAAAAAGGTTTTGGGGATTAAAAGTTACAACACTAAGCTACTCAAACACTTTAGCAATAGAAACATATTTTCCATTATATTTACCATCCACTGCTCCCCAGACAGCTGAAAAATAAACTTGTTTCTTTCTTTATTTGCTTCATCTGACAAAACATGCCTCTTCTGGAGCTGAGGAACCTTTCCATAAGTGTCCAAAATCTTCTTGTCAGTGTCTACAAAGCCATTCTTGAGATATTTTGATTGAGGAATGCCTTTCTTCCGGCACTCTAGTATGAAGTTCCATTCCTGTTTTATCCTGAAATAGTGCCAAAAAGGGCTTATGTGAATCAACTGAAACAATACAGCAAATAGGTCTTAAAGCTTCATCTTTGTTTGCACAATTACTTAACAAAATATAATTATGCATCTAATGTACTGACCATTTAAAAAAAAAAAAAAAAAAAAAAAAAAAAAAAAAAAAAAAGTCATTCTTGGATCCATGCTTAGCTTTTTTGTACTTACATATAGATTTCAGAAGAACAGGATTTCACTTACTGACTATAAAACAGTAATACCCAGGGAATAACAGAAAAGTGGAGACTGAGTGCACTATCACAGAAAACAGCATGAATGATCTCTTTTATTTCAATAGGGCAGGAAATACATTCTTCTGAACATGTCATATCTATAAACAAAAACAAGGACCTGGTGCTATATGCAAAATTTTTCAATTGGAAAACCATCATTTTAGAAAGTAAGAAGTTAGAAATATTCGCTTTTCCCTGCCCTTTCTTGTTCAAGTATAATGAACTATTTTTCATTTCTTACACATCTTCCAATATCATCTTAGAAGGTGAAGGTAAAGGTCAAAGTTATCACATGCCAACTAATTTCAGATTCAATTTCAATGTAACTTTAGGCTCACCTCCAGGGCAAACTTTTACCCATATAACTTCAGGTACAAACTCAATTTGATATAATTAAACATTGCCAAAAGCACGTGCCTTAATTTAAGAGAGATTTATTTCAGCTTAGTCAATTAATGAACAGGTTGATTAACTGAAGCAAACCTTCGTTATACCAAAATAAGACTCTGCAGAGCCCCTTGCATCATAAAACTAATCTCACGCTTTTGAATGTTAGATTCTTGCTGTATGTGAGATTCATTTATGTGGTCTCCATCCTCTGGCAGAAGTTTTAAGCTAAAGTCTTGAAGAAAACTGGTAGAAGAAGAAAAGCACAATATTCAGAATAATGTGACCCCAAGAGGAAGTAAAAAATGGCATGTTCCAGAAAGAGAATCGCATACAAGTTTGTAAAGTTCACGTACAAAGTAACAAAACCTGTACATGTATTCCTAGCTAAGCACCGGATTTTTCTGTAAAATGCTAAGTTATTAAAAAAATAGCACATGAAGCAGAATGTCTGATTCTGAGACACGTACAAGAAATCAAATACAAGTTTAGGTACAAGAAACATCTTCCAAACTTGGAGAAAATAAATACATTTTGGACACTCATAGCAAGGTATGAGATAGAAACTGCAGGGCTGAGTATATTTATGGGAATATGATAGTTTAGATTAAAAGTCATATTTGACTCAGTGCTATCAAAATAAATCTTTAGGAATCAAAACTGCATACATAACGGGAAAGGTATTACTGTTAGACAGCTGTAAACTGCCCAACACAAATTGTGGCACTTACTAAAACCTTAGGGAATGTTAGAGAGACTTGAAGGCAGAGAGCACAGCAACAGCAGAAGGTTTCACCTATCAGCGTGCACACAGCACCTTGACATACTGCAGACAACATACACTTTCTAAAACTATGTATGACTGTTTATCAGAGCAGATAGCCTGAAAGACCACAAGAGGACCTGATTTAGTTTCAAGAAACAGCACATTATACATGGGTCATCAGAGAACTACAGGAAACCCCTTCTGTAATGTCCAGAGTGTATTCCCATCTTTATAGAGAGAAAATAAGGAAAAATATCTTCTACAAGTATTTCAGAAGATGAGCTACATATAATGGTGAAGTTGGTTAAAGTGCAGCTTACTGGATGAAGTGCTAACAGACTGCATGAAGACAGAACAATCTCAGAGGGAGTACATTCTAATGAAACCACTGTAAGGATCTCTTTCTCCCCTCACTTCCAAACATTAAAAAAAAAAAAAAAAAAAAAAAAAAAAAGCATTTATGCTCAAATGAAGAAATCAGAATGCAGTTTGTTAAATTAAATGTAACAAGACAGAAAAGCAAGTGAAGTAACAGTGCAGGTATACAAATGAACAGGAAAAGGATTTCTAGAATACCAGCAGAAAGTGTCTCAGAAATACAGTGAGAGCAATAACATCAAGGTGTGAAAGGAGAAGTGAAGGAATAGTTAAAGAAGTTATTGAGAGCTTCAGAAAAGTTATTCATCCTTGGCTTCAGTTTTCACTAGAGAGATAAGTATGCTCTTTATCAGCAGGCATCTGGAGGACTTTCTGATATTTAAAGTGTCGATACAGGAGGCTTGAGAATTAAAAAATATAAACTTGAAGTAAATCTCCTGGTTTCTCTAACTGTGGACCACTTTACACCACAGCAAGCTGTGATATGTAAATGAGTTAGGAAGAGAAAGGCTGGACAGACAAAAGACATATCCAGCAACACATTCAGCTCAGGGAGCCCCTAGAGGGGTACTTGGAGCTGCTAACACAGCCAAGAAAGAGTCCACCGTAAACTGACAACATCTCAAAATCTTTTCTGAAGCTTCTTGATAAACAAAGACAAGAAAATAGGTTAGAGCAGACACACTTCCCTAGCCTATTTTGTGATCGTTCAGTATGCTGCATCTGATACTTCTGGTTACAAAAGGAGAGACATCGGAGTACCTGATTGTGCTAGGCAGCCCTACCAAAGGGTCTTCCCTCCAGCTGCAGTCTGGAAACGCTCAAATGACAGAATTTTCCATATCAGCAGACATGAAAGTTGAAACACCTCTTTCAGATGCTTTGAAACATGAGCCAGTTCAGTTTTTAGTGTTGATCTTGCTCATTTAATCTATAATTTGAACCCCAGAGACCACCAGCACAACAGAGGACAGACAATGTAATAGCAAGAGATTGCTAGGAAAAGCTAGAAAATATCGCTTTCATGTATTATAAGAAACATAAACAGACCCAAGCCACCTATTAATCTTTTTTCCAAAACTCATCTACCAGTAAGCATATCTAATTAGCTATAAAAGGTCTGTATTACTGTGTGAAGTGGGTGGGTGGGGAAAAGTGAATTGAATCCCCAAGGAAGAGAACAACAAAGGGATCTGAAGCATTAAAAGGCATGAACTGAAAAGGGCAAAAACCTGGTATACTTTTTCTAAAATCTTCTAAATAATTCTAGCTTTACTTACCACTACTGTACTACTGTTTCTCACATCCTCCTCCAGTCCTCCACATACATCTTTTCTGGCCCTCTGTGAAGCTTAACTCAGCATTACTGCCCACTCTTTTCCATGGAATTCCTTCATTTTCTACCAAAGCTGTAGGTATTTGATCTTAGTGCATAATTCAATGCACTGAAAAAGCTTGCCCCCAAGATATTTCTTTTTTTATTCATTGCTCTTCACTCATGCACAAAAAAAAATGACTGACTTGTTTCTCACTGTATAAATTCCACGAAGGTTAGAAACCTTCGTTAGAGAGAAGGAAGAGGTCAAAATGTCTAAATCCCTATAAAAAGTAAGGCACTGAGCTGCTGTACTACACCTCAGTGTTGGGTCTTTCGGGTAGACCCCAGGAACACAAAAGCAGAGGGCTCAGATCTAAAATTTTATTCTCTCACAAGGAACACAGAAAATAGCAAGAAAGCAGCTACATTAAAGACGAAAGAATAAACTGTCGTCTGACACTTTACTTTTAACATGTACGAAACACAAATCTCAGAAGGTCATGACACATTGTCAGCCAAATAAAATAAAATGCACATAACAAAAACCACTGTTAACACAATCAGTGAAATATTGACCTCAGAAGAAAGACAGGCATGAAAAATAAAACCTGGTTAGAAATTCAACATGGATATCACACACTGATGTGGAAATCATGTGTCAATTTTCTTCTTTGCTCATACTTTAAATGATGGCAACAGGGTCTGTTAAGCTTTAAAAGAATGTCTGCTTATGGTCACTAGGCTGAGTACTATGTACAAGCACATTTTGAACAGATGGAAAGTGAATTAATAATGGAGCAACAAACACGCGTAATATTGTACAGTACATGTCAGAATGAAAACATGATATATCCCAAGGGCAGAGGGTCTAACAATTTACAATCCCCTCTTATACACCCAGCATACACCCTAACCAAATTAATCAGTATGAGCCTTCTGGGCCTGGAGGTATGACTTACATCAAGCCAGTATGTATCATTAAGCAAAGATTAGAAAGCTGTAATTTGCAGGTTACAGTTGAGATCAGACCAAAGGGATCTATTCATCTACATGGTTGTTTACTCAGCTCTGCCATTGACAAAAAAAATCAAATGATGGTACTCCTTAAAAGATCTTTATGAAAATAAAGACCATTTTAAGTCTTCCTTTATGATAATCTTCAAATAAAATAGAATTACCACATACGACATTTGTCTTATCTGGAGGTTATTGCATGAATTTTCAGGGAAACAGGAGAGACAGAAAAAAAAAAAAAAAAAAAAAAAAAAAAACCTCACACAAATAAAATCAGCCTTTACATACACTAATATACTTTTAGAGAAACTAAATTTCTGGTCTTGGCACTTTAAATGCTCATGATATTCCATTCACATATGTCATTTTCACATATGACGAAGAAATGAATTGGTTACAAAATCACAACCCTCCTGAAGTTTATGTCTTTTTATTACTATTCAGTAATAAATTATTCTGATCTTCCTCTAGAGCTTGATCAAACTGTTGCAGTCAGATTAAATAAATAACTAATATTTTCCATATGCAAAATGTGGGTGTTAGTCAAGTCAGCCTAATTTATGTGGGAGTATGAACACAACAAAATAATTTTTCTGGATATAGGACCCTAGTGAGATCTAAGGTTCCAACTAAACTAACTACTCCAGTATTTCCACTTCAAGCATGCAAATAATCCAACTAATTTTTAAAAAGACTGATTATATGCTGCTTATGTTTGTCAAAAAAAATATGTTTCAAACCTTTATATCTGTAATCACAAAAGCACACCTGTCACTAAAGCAGACTGTAAAAGGTATAGAGGAAAGGTTAATTCTGACAAGCTATTTCCCAATAAATTCCTGTTTCTCAGTAAGCTTTCAAGGCAGTACACTGTAGATATGAAACAGGATCAGCAGAGAAATGGAATATTCCAACTATTTGCATTTTGGTTAGTGCTGAACTTGTCTTCAGGTAATCATTACTCAAACATTACTTCAGTATATCTGCAGCAAAGAGATTTAACAACATAGTATTTTTAATTATAAATATTGCCTTTCAAGGATATGGGAGCTCCTTGTGTGGCATTTTAGACTGTCCAACAAAATCACAAATCTAATCAACCTGATGCAAAGAATTACTGTAGAATAAGTGATTGGACCCTTCAAAGGAGTGACTAGCTTGGAAAAGAAGTTGTTTGCATTAGTAAGGATTTCAGAGCCATCCCAGTAAAAGAGGAGTAGCTGGGTTACTTTAAACGGTTCTTCCTTCTGCACTTACCACCTGCTCAATGTCTGATCTGAAGGTCTTGAGGAAAAGCTGTAATTCTTAGGTAAAGAAAGGAAGTTTCATTAGATGGCACTGTTTCCTCTAAATCAGGATGGAAGAAATAGCCAGGACACTAAATGGTGTCACCAGTTTAGTACTCCTGGGTGATGTTTAAATCAGAACCACTAGCCACACAGGATCATTAAATAATCCTATGAAATTTTTATAAGAGCAGTACAGTTGAACTGGAGCTCAGCCCAGACTAATATTCCTGATGGATGAGTAACGTTTGCTTCAAATTCTATTGGACTGATTTCATTTCAGTCTCACTGCCAAGTTCTCCCATGGGTTATAGAGGATTGTATCTGAATAGCAGCCTTTATCTTTCAACCCATTTGTGTGCATTATATTCGATGCAAGGCCTGTATGCACAAGTGCCTAAGAACAAAGGCAAATAACTTAAGTGGTTATTAGTGCTGCAGATCTACTCCCAACTTGTTGCCCATAATTTGTGTTTGAGGCTAAAGACTCCCAGCTTGAGTTTTAGTCTTCCTTAGAAAAATTTCTGAATTGTATATTGAGTGGGAGAATAAATATCACAAATAACATCTTAGTTGAGGGACATATGGAGTTATAACACAGAAGTTTGGCAGAGAAATGGAGACAAATTTATTTTATTAAACAAACACATAACCTCTCAGGGAAAAAAGTCACTGTCTACCTGTAGAGAGGAAGTTTTCTTTTGACTTTTAACATTCAGGAACTTCATAGCTCAAAAATGTGACACATGCATATTTAGCTAACCAGACATTGAGAGGAAATTTTTGAGAAGAGACACACTGGAAGAGGTAGCTGAACAAACTGTTATCTTTGCTGCATGTTTGGTTGGTGGACAGGGGAGACTGTGCCATTTCACAGCAAAGATTTAGATAGCTAATCTGTGTAAACAGTTCTGGTATTTCCTTGCTTGAATGCTTAATGTGTCAGCCTTCAATTTTTAACTTACCTGCTTTTCACACAGAAGACAAACATGTTGCAATCTTAAAAAAAAAAAAAAAAATCTAACTGTAAACTTTCACTCTCATTCCCTTTCCAAAAAAATTACTAGTAGAAAGGAAAATTAATAAGAAAAAACATCATACCACATCAAGTTAGTCTGACAGCATTCAGGATGTGAGGGTACAATATAAGATTGTTCACCACTAGCAGAATTTAGAAGATGAAATCTAGAACTATGCTATAAACAGAAACTTATTCCCATAATACGGACTTTCAAAAACACTTAGATAACCACGGAACAGTGCACATTTTTTGTAACAGTTCATGCTTTATATCCTATGGGAGATTTAGAATAGGCTTGTCTGATGGGATTAAGGACATGAAGTAAAATTAAAATACTCTTGCACAACACTGTACTGTTTCTTTTTCTTTTGTACTCAGTTTCTGGTTTATATACGTGCCCCCCACAAGTAGGGGTTCCTTAAATTGCCATACTTCCACAGTCCCACAAAACCAATGGGGAAACAGAGGACTGAATTAATTCCACCCAAAGTGACCTGATAACAGCATCTCAGAGGGCCAGATATCAGCTTCTCATAATGTTCTCAAGTAGACTGTTCTCCAGAATCATCTTTCACTGACCAGCTGCTTAAACATCTGTTCCAGACATGTAAATTCCCCAAATGTCTACAATACCTCATCATTAATGCAAACACAGTACAAACTTTGCATTTATTTGTGATGTTTTCCTCTTTAGAAAATCTTCAGTCAAAATAGAGAAATATCTTACGTGTAACTGCTTGCTGATTCTTCATGAACTATAGTACCTTGCCCCAAGGCAAGCAGAGTTCCCAAGAGGTTAATTGGAAATCTTTCCTCAAATAATACCTACTACATTTCATTACATATTCTCAGGTCATTTTACATAGCAATATGGATGATAAGGAACTGCACAACCTGAAGGGCACTATTGAATTGCAACCTTTTTGAGAAAAAAATGGATTTTTAAAAAAAAAAAAAAAAAAAAAAAAAAAAAAAAAAAAAAAAGCAAAGCAGCCTTAACAGGCCAGATTCCAAACTCATCTCTTACATGAGTATATTTGCAGAGAAACAGTATTTATTTCAGCCATACTTGGGAATTCAGTCTTGTTGCTGGCAAAAATAAATATCTATCTTAAATGCTACAATGCAGTCCTTGATTTCGGAAAATGCCTTCTTTGAATGTCTTTTTGGAATTATCATTTTCGCTCACAATCCTTTTCAAAATACTTTCTTACTGTACCTTGACAGTAAGTACTAACATTGATTTCAGTGGACCTACCTGACAGTGATAAAATGTTAATATCTGAGTAGAATAGCAGAATTTGGACAGGTCGCACACAGAACTCCTTAAAATAATGAAATGTATCTCTACAGGGAAATATTATTTCTACTAAACATTTAATTATAATTACAATTTTATCTATGCTTTTGAGCTAACAACAAACAAAATCTTGTCCTACATTTGGCCTAATCTTTGGAAGCACTGAAAGTTATCTAGGAAATAACTTGTGATCTGATCTTTAGGACCTAAAGGGTCGGTGGTCACTGCACACCTCATAAACAAAGAGGATTTTTCTTTTAACTCAATTATGCATTTTATTAATGGTAGTTTGATGAGTATTCTACCAGTTTTATCCATTCTATGAGGCCTGCAACATAAGAATGAACGTGACCTTTGCCATTCATTTCAGTGGGTGAAAATAGTGATCACTCACATTCAGGAAATAAAGTCTGATGTATTTCCTCCTTTTTTTGCCAGGACCTCTAAAAGAAGCAGGACTGATTGGAAAGATATTTCATGAAGATGTGCAACAAGAAAAAGTACTGTATGAAAACTGCAAGTGAAAGGAAGAAAACAAAAATCCTTTGCTGAGAGTGCACTTTGAACATTTTACTTCTGTGCACCAAATCCCAGATTCCCCATCCAGGAAAATAACAGAATGACTTCGGACCTCATTAGTGGAAAAGAGCAGAACTGGCTGTCAAGCTCCAATCTTTCAGCTGGAGGGGTGGCTACAGACAAATAACCCCAGGCAGAAACGGCAGGGAGAACGTATTGTTTTTATGGAAAACACAAGTCACAGTAAGAAATGCGTTTTAATGTATGCTGCTGACAAAAACACAGGAGCTGAAATTAGCTACCTCAGAGCACATAAAGTTACCATCTTTTCCTCTTCCATACAGAAGTTCCCCAAGCCTGGTGCTTTTGGTTTGCTTTTATACTAGTGAAGTCAGAAGTTATCTTTTGCACCACAGAAAAACAAAAATCAAATAAAACATGTCAGCGGGGTGCTGACATTCAGGTCCACATTTGGACTGATATTTCGTCAGTTCAGAAGATGACTGAATGCACCATATGAAACTACAGATGTGGATTCCCAGTTATAATATTATTTTTATGAAGAGAGATGCAGTGGCACCCCAAGAGCCACTAGCTGACATAGCAGTAAAATAAAGTCTCTGCTTTATCTGCATTAGAATTGCACAAAGCCACTTCTTAATGTAGCATCTGAGTTTCATTCAAACCGTTTCACTTCTTTTTTCAACCATAAGGGTAACACTCAACAGCAAACTTTTCCTAACCCTCAGCCCATACCAAGAAGAAAGCTTATAATTTCTACAGAATTTATTCTGAAGGATGAGCTTATTTTTCTCTTTTTTTGTTAAGATTATGTTTTTTAATGCAGCTTTGGGTATAGGTGGGAGAACCAAGACTGTAACTACAGATGTTTCGAGGAGAAAGGTCTTGCAGAAAGGGCAATCAGACTTTGTATTATTATCCTGGTCTCCTCTTAGTCCAGCTGCTCTGTTGTCAGCATAGCTGCACTAGCAGTGAGAGTGTATGAGTGGGAGTCTCCTGAGACAGCCAGAACACCACATAAGGTTCAGTGCAACGATGCTCTTAAACAAAGGCACTGTTTAACCTTGTACATTTTATTTTTAAAGTAGAAAGTGATTTTTATTGCTTTGTTCTCTTCTCAGAGGGGAAAAATGATGTCATATGTTTCCAACATTGCCAGCACAGTATAATATTTCACTGTTTCTAATGGAAATGAATATAAAAAAACAAAAATATTGTTTAAAGAAATAATAAATATATTAAAATCTATAACATCATTAATGGGTATAAACATTATAATCAAGGCTCTCTTAAATATCTGAACAAGAAAAAAATCCTCTAATAATACTTTTATTCTATCATCTCTCTTTCATTCAGAAACAATTGTGTGTCCACTTATTTAATTCCTTTTCTTTCTCCTGTCAGGTCAACAAAAAGACTTAAAAGCATTTCTTAGTACTGAATTTTAGGAGTTTTCATGAATTCCATAATAAAAAGCCATACTTTATATAGTATATAAGAAATAGAAAGGCACAAAATTTTTCTCTTCAAATCAAATCTATACCAGTAGACAATAAAATACACAACTAGTAAATCACAAGCTACATAAGAAAGAGTGGGGACTAATGAAATACAAGCATGTATTTGTGGTGTATTTCTCTTACAATCATCCTAGGAAAGGAGGCAAGAAATCATTGAAATCAATCCCCCCCCCCAAAAAAAAAAAAAAAAAAAAAAAAAAAAAAAAAATCATCTGATAATGTTTAGTATATGGCAATGTTAGTGGATAACAATAATGGATTCAGCTAAAATGAACATCAGAATAGTTGGCTTACTTCTCCAATGAGCTTTTTTCTAATCGTTCTTTCTCTTTCCTCTGACGTTCTTTGTTCTTCTTAACACGAGTTTCCCACAGTCCTCTTATGAGAGAAAAGTCAAATATTATCACCTGATGCCCCATACTGTCAACATTAATCTTCTCCTGCAAGAAGAAGCAATCATGAACACTTCAGGAAAGAAATAATGGGAAAAATAAGCAACTAAACCATCATGTTTCTTTATCTGGGAAAAAAAAAAAAAAAGCTGAAATCATAAGAAATATTAACATAGTATGCTTTCCATCTTACCTACTTTGTCTAGGGTTTTGTGTTGGCAGTAATCAGTGTAGCATACAATTGACTTCTACAAAAAACCCATGGCAATAGATATCAATTTTTTTTTATTCTTTGCACTTTTCCCTTTCCAAGATAAAAACTCAGTTGCATAGAAATACTAATTTGATTAAGTGACACTGATGAAAATATCTTCAAAGACTTTTGTATTTTTAATAATTTATGTAACTAATGTTAAAATGAGAACACAAAAAGAATTTATTCATTGTAAAATATGCAAAAGCATTTCATCTTGGGTTCCCATATATTGATCCTTATGCACCCAAGCTATCCTTTTCCAGTGAAATCCGAGAATTTCCAGAGTTTTCATAAGTAGGTGCTTATCTTTGAATGGGATTGAAAGACCAGTCCTGTAACATACAATGAAAGTTTAGCTATGGCAGAGATAAGCTGCAGGTTTGTGAACACATGGTCCTGTCCTGGGTTGAGTCAGTGGCAGGGGGTTTTGGTAGCAGGGGAGGGAGCTACGGTGGTGGCCCCTTGTGAGAAGTATCTTGAAGATCCCCCAGCTCCAATTTCAACCTGCCTTTGCACCAAGGCCAGGTCAATTAGCGATGGTGGCTGCGCCTCTGCAATAACATATCTAAGAAGGGGAACCTGGGAGGAGTGGCAGGGGTTGTAAGGAGAACATCTGTGCGAACACCAAGATCAGTGGAATGAAGGAGCAGAAGGGGGGAAGCTGCACTGGAGAAGAGACTCCCCTGTATGCCACAGTGAGAAGGCAGGGCCACACCCCTGCCACCCATGGGGGTCTACAGTGGAGCAGATTCCAATTTGCAGTCTGGAGTGCCCCATGCCAGAACAGGTGGCTGCATCCTAAGAAGGCCAGGACCCTGTGGGAAAAAGTAACCTGCTGTTGTAGTTCAGTGCAGGGGGGACTGCAACAGGCAAGGGTGACCCACACGCTGTAAGGGACTGTGTTGGACTGTATGTCTCAATTATTGCTGTTGCACCACCACCACTTCCTGGCCTCAACGTCTTGTCGACATGGAGCAGTACACTCTGGAGAAGAGGAACTGTCCCTAACAAAATCACGACATCTGCCCAAAGTTGAACCAGGGTGAGGAAGACGTGCAGGCTGGCACGACCACTGTGAATGCCTGGGCATGCACACATGGAGGACCTTGAGGTGGCACATATTACAATGAGCCCCATGGAAATGGGTGGACTTTCAGAGAAAATTGTGGGGGCTGGGACAATAAAAGGACTGCATACTCCTCTCTTGGACTGTCTCTCTCTCACACTCTTGTCATCACTCTTGGAGCTTGGAGCACCATCACCTGTACCAAGACCGAACCAACAGTATACCACTGGATTCATGGTGGTGGTAAACAATCTTGCTGCATGAAGTGCTAAGGCTTGGACAATGAGCCCAAGCCAGAGTTGACCTATAGATAAATCCTATATATTTTATAACTGAAACCATTGTGCTAACAGGTATTATACTAAGTTATAACAAACCACCTCTTCTGCTGTAAAAGGTGGAAGTTGAAGCCTGAGCAACAGGCCCCAAGCCGAAACTGCTAACTTAGTATGTAGTCACTAATTAAATATGTATGCTCATTAATGAAAGATCTAGCTTAGATATCATATACTCATTACTGGTGATGGATGTAATGAAAACATGTCTATCCTGTATGTATCTCTCTTCTTCTCTGTGTAGGGGTAAAAGTTAACAAAGCCATGAAGCCAGCTGTTGAGCCTTGGGACAGACATATGGCCGTGTTTTAAAAAGAACGTAAATAAATTAGATAAGGAGGGAAACTCCCTTAGCTACTCCCTTGAGCCCCGGCCAGGCTCTGGGGGAATCTAATGTGAGATTGAAACCAGATGTTCTGCTCAAAACAAAGGTGCCAGCTATTCTGGCCTGATGATTTTTAAGTATATAAGGCTGGACCCACTCACAGCAACTTTGGAAGCTTCACCTATGGGTGGATGCACCCCGTAGGATTTCCCCCTTGCTAGGACAGGCTCTGCAAACCCTCGCTGTAACCGGGGCTGCCCAGCCACTGCGGGTCTGGGTGATGGGAACGTGTACAAGGGGTGAGGGATCTTTCTTCATCACTACTCTCTCTCTCAGGTAGTAATGATTTGATTCATTACACTGTGTTTTCCTATTTGTTTAAGTGCACTATTCTGTCTTACTGCATGTTTTCTGTATTATTCTGTTACATTATTTAGTTATTTTGAGTAAAATACGCCTGCTCTTTTCACTCTGGTGTCCGAGTTTGATTGGTATCCCTAATCAGCAAAACATTGCATCTCTACCGTTTTCTTGCTTAGGGAATCTGATTTTTTTCTTTCTTTTTCTCTCTGTCCTAGCGCTATTACTAGTTGTGTGTACAATAAAGTTCACAAGGTTGTATGGCATCTGACCTCATTTGTGTCTTAATCTCACTCTTGGGATCGTTTAAGAACCCTCCCTGACATCGGATTGGGACACCCGCCCATGGGAGTGACTTATATCAGAGCTGGCTTGTGAAGGACTGTCTCATGTGAGAGGGAGACTGTGCTGGAATGGGGAAGGAATGACAGAAGTTCCCCCTCACCCTGAGGTGGAAGAAGCGGTGGGACTGACCACACCCCCATTCCCTTCCTTGTGCCACTGGAGGGGAGAAGGTAGAGATATTGTGAGCAAAGATGAGCCCAGGAAGAAGGAAGGGATGAGGGAAGGTGTTTTCAAGATGTGGTAATGCTTCTCACTCTCCCGTTCTGCCTGTTAAGTCTTGTTGTTAGTGTCTGTATTAAATTTATGTCCTTTTTTAATTCCCCTAACGAGTCTGTCTTTTGCCTCTGTCAGTAATGGATGCATCATGTCCCTCTGTACTTGTCTCAAGTCCTGAGCCTTTCGCTTTACCTTCTCCTTTCCACCACTGAAGGGGGAACAAGGGAGTGAGCAACTGTAGGGTAGCTGACTTCTGAGCTCAAATCACCAAGCCTTTTATTTTCTCCCTCTCACCACAGAAGGGGAAGTGAGCACCTGCATGGTGCTCAGTTGCCCTCTGAGTTCAAACCACAACAGGTCCCCATTTATTAGTGTGTGTAGAATTACCTTCCAACAATAAAAGGCTTGGTGTCAATGTATAAGGTCCTGTGTAGCTAAGAACTGCTGAACTGGATCCTAACTCACCAACTTTTCTATATTCAGTTAAAACCACAGAAACTTCTTGCAGGAAACTTGCCCTTACTGAAGTACTGTGACAAAGTTCCTATTCTCTTTAGTGGAGATGATGCTTGAACTTGTCCTAATATGAACACTCTCTTCTCTTTATACAAGGAAAAAAACATGCCGTAGTATCTCTGAAGACCTGGGATTTACATCTTGTGAAACACAGTGTGACTGGCAACATGATGTTTCTTACTAAACTGTAGCAATGGTTTAGTACCAACAAAGGAAACAAATCACCTACTAATCACTCATGTAAGTACAGATACAAATTTTGATAGTAAAAGTAAAAAGTGTATTCTCTTGCTTGGAGTCACTGGTGAGGGTATAATCATCACAGTACACTAGTTTTCATGAAATGTGGCTAAATCTTCTACAGAGGACTTCTGCCATGCTTACTTCTTTATAAAATGGTTTGCTGAACCACTGCAAACAAGTCTTATAAAACAGAAGTTCGAAGCCTTTTAAAAATAATTGCTCCTACCAAGATAAAAGCAGTGAAAAGGAAAATCAATTATTTAAACTTTGCTTGAGGTTTCATTAGATACCACATTTATTATACCATTCATCACTTATCCTTGAAACAATGCTCAGTTAACTACTGTTGAGAGGAAGAGAGCTGGTCAGTAGCTCTGACAGAAGCCTACAGAAAGTAACATGTCAGTGTTAGCACATAAATACTTAGAGCAGCAACAACAGCAACAATAATGACAATATTTGACTTCAAATTAAAGTCTTTGTTCACAAAAGATTTAGCAGGTTAGATTTCCTATGTGAGCTAGATTAGCTGCAAGTGGCCTTCAGAAACTGAAGTTCTATAATTCTTTCTAAATTCCACTCTAAACGTTGACAGACAACAAAGATAAATGACCAACCTCTCCAACCATTATTTTATTGAAAACTATTCTCATACCATCATATGTCCTTGAGATGTAATAGCAAGGGTTTATTACAACTGAATCATGGAGTGAGTCTTGAAAGCTTTCCTAAATTATAAAGTTTGGATTTGTCACAGGTGTAAATCTACTTAGAGGAACTATATATGGGGTGACTCCTACACTTTGGACAAGTACTCAGTGTTTCAGCTATTTTTCCCATTTACATTAGCATTTAAAAATCCACAACACTGTAGCAGCAACAAACACCTGGTAACAACTTCTCATTTTCCCTGACATTTCCCACCTTGACCCCACACATCTGAAG
>NW_020799143.1:11680361-11712718 GCF_003259725.1 Athene cunicularia
GGGGGGGGGAAGTACCATCTACTGATCATTTTAAAAACAATCTGTCCCTTTATTTACTGGGTGTTTTCAAGCTTGTGTCTATTACTTTTTCCTCAGACCTTACTGTGATCATTTTTTCCAAGCTCTCCATCCTTCCACTGGGGCTATTATCTGTCCTTCTGATATAATATGAAGGAGGAAGGGGAAATTATTCTCCCCTCTGCATTTTTCCTCTTGTATCTTTGGAATTGTCCATTTTCTCTTTCACCCCCTTTCACCTATATATATCTCTCTGTAATACATAACATATAAAGCAATAATTTCTTCTGAGACAGAAAAGCATCCTCATGTCCTGTTGAAAATGCACAGCATGGACTAAAAATGGTTATGCATAGGTACACCAAGAAGAAAGGTTCCTACATGTCCACCATTTATCATCTCAGTAAGAACCACCCTTACAAATACCTCTAAGTACTGGCAGAGACTGCTCAGAGACTTTGCTGTTCATAAAGCTCATCCCATTGCTTGTTTATCTTTGGAAGCACTAAGAATAAGGCAAAAACCGTTCCCAACCTGTCTGGAACTGACTGCTGACAACAAACAAGTCAAAACTTCATTAATAGCAGCATAATGAGAATTGTGACCTTATTCTCAGTGGACAGGTTTATCTATAATCAGTTGCACCCTTCTGAAATGTATTCACTAATAAATTACAGGAAACTGCTTACCACTTAAAATAAAACATTATCCTCTGCTGCCCAAATCAGAAACCCAGTGACAAGGACTTTGCCCTCATAGTAGCTGCAGACCAGAAGTCACTCTAAAGGATGTAATTCATTTTAATATACAAATTTATAGCAGTGTGTTTTGATAGAATGGATATTGCAGGAGCTGAATTGCTGAGAGACAGTGAAGTGGCAGCTGGACACTTGAAATCTGTTGGAACTTGATGGCCTTAATCAACACAGTCTGAATAAACTGTGAAAGTACTCTATTTCCTGGACTTGTTCCCCACCTTCCTGTCTCCCAGGTTAAGTAATCTGTTCTTTATTGAGAAACTGATGTATTAGACATGTAGGTAGGAAAAGTTCATACAGTTTTTATCCACATACTGGATTTTTTCTTCATTAGTAAAACCAGAGAAGGAACTTGGGTGGAAGGGGAGAGGTATGTTGCCTCTCATACTTAGGCTCTTCACAGGTAATCACTGTTAACATTTTACCCATTGTCAGAAATCACAGAAAAAGTGAGGTTGGAAAGGGCCTCTGGAGGTCACCTAGTCCAACTGACTTGCTCAAAGCAATCACATGGTTATTCACCCAAATATACTTCAGCCCCCTTCCTTTTCCAATTTTCCCAAACTTTTGTAATTCAGCATTGCTCCTTTCACACTCCATACTTACAAGTGCTCATTAAGAACAAGCTTGGGTCATTCTTGTGAAGATTACCCTACCCACTAATATGGCAATAAATAAAAAACAAAAAAAACATACTCAAGTTATTTCTCACCCAAGAAACAGGCAACCTTGCTTTCATTAAGGACAAGTCCTGAACCACAAAAGCAACTATGGGTCACACCTGCAAGGCACTACTTAATAACTACACTGAGTTTGCATCTTAATGCTATCTTCATTGGCTGATATCTACCTCTAAATTATGCTGTAGATCATCAGCACACCTTTCTTGAATGATGTATTGTTATAACATTCATTTCAGTCTAACGAGTTATTAGTGAGCTAGATCACAAAAGCAAGGCTCTTCAGTAATATATGATAATGAAAGCACAGTGCTTTACAGGGAGAAAGGGATTCAGGAACATAAAGAGAAAGCAAAGATGTCATTTGCAAGAGAATCACTTGTGGAGAAAATAGTTGTGTGTCTATGGAAGCAAATAATCTTATCCCTAACCATTTACACCTCCCAAGAAGTAATCTACAAGGCCTTAATCAATATACTTAAAAGGCAACATACTGGGAAGTCAGTCTGATTTCTTATCTTTCTCATAATGGTTAGCTAGAAACAAAGCTGGCCATTCAGGATACTTTTTTTTTTTTTTTTCAGTGATTGCAAAATTTTCCATTCATAAGCAGCTACACATTACATTTAAGGCAATATTTTAAAGTAATATATATTTTAAGTAATTAATTTTAAAATAAAAAAAGCTTTTTTTGGTAATAAGCATTTGTTTTATTTGGCAAAGTGATACTGGAGTTTCTAATCAGAGAAACTTGTATTAATGGCAGAGGAAAGATGTTTCTCTGTTTCTCTCCTTCATTCTCTTCATACTTTTCTTAAGAGGAGGAAGAAGAAAACTAAAAGAAATTTATCTTTGGGGAAAAACATTCCCCTTGAACACTCTTATCTTCCTCAACTAGCAGGCTAGGTGATCTACAACCTTGTTCCAGTTTTCATCAATAAGGGACCCACAAGAATCCTTTATAACTAACATTTCACCTCTCTACATTCTAAGCCACAAATTTGTATTTGTCCCCTTAGGGCTGTACTCTCAGTCACAGATACTATGACTCACAAACTTTTCTCAGTTTCACCATTCCAGAGCCCTTTACCTTCTTTATCCAAACACCCTACCAACACTCTCTCCACCTTGCCCTACTGCAGACCCCATTTCAACACTTTCTTCTTTCCAGGTGAACTTAATAATCCATCACTTCTCTGAGCCAGCTGAGGTGAGAAGAAGCACTTGCTCACATAAAAGCACCCTTCTGCTATCAATATTTGGCTTTATGTCTCTGATTGCCATGAGCTAAATCTGAATGCATGAACAGAGCAAATGCCTTTATGATGCTTCTGTGAGATTTCTGGTCTTAAAAAGAAGACAACACTGTTCTTTACAGTCTTACAAAAATTGTATTAATTTAACTGTGTGTATATATATATAAATAGGCATATTGAAATCAAACACAGTCTTTATGTGTATAGAGATATTGGCACTCTTAAGCATTTGGAGGATTAGTTGACAAAAAAGCAAAATCTTAGTGATAATACTTATCATATGTTTTCATTTAAATTATACATTAATGCTAAATGTTATTGCTAGTAAAAGCATCTGCTCAGATAGCTGTATGGATTATTTCTATCATTTATATTATCATTTATTGTATTTTATAGTATAAATTCACCTAAAGATACAGAGTTCTCTAGCATCTACATTAGGCTTTCTTCTTTAAATAGCAGGAGTACCCAGGAGCTCTAGACCAGAATCTATTCAGTAAGGTGTTGAAAAACTACAGAATGGAAAAGAAGATATCTGCCTTCTGATGTCTATAATCTTTATTATTTTCTATTTATTGTTATTCATGTTGTTGATACAAAGATATGAGTACTTCATATCACATCACCCCACCAGTAAAACTGGAGAGATTCAATATGTTACCACTTAAATGCCCTTGCTTCCTTCAGTTACTGATATCTCCATCCATCATTTACAGCTCTGCCACAGACCTGCCAGATGTTTCCAGTCATCTTTGACAGCAGCCAGTGATCTCATGGCCACTTACTTGTATATGTTACCACCTAGCCTCTGAACCCAGAGCAGGTGTTGCTTTTTTTTTTTTTCTGGGCTTAATAAAAAAAGGGTGAAATGATGAATTGAAATATATACCCATGAGTGTAACCAAACTGGGACATGGAGCAACACTCAGGCAACTGGATTTTAGAATGAGACTGCCTTTTGTCAGCTTCTGGTGTTTAACGCTGAAGTTACATGTGCTTGCATCATAAGATGCCATGGTCTGTCTGATCTTTCGAAGCAAGCCGTTTAAAGATGCATAAGCGAAAAGTAACACTGAATACCAGACAGAGGGCCTTCCACAGAAAAGAAGTGCTCTTCAAATCAGCAGCTTCATTGAATGAAGAGTTTGCAGCCTTTCAGCACTCAGCATCTGAAATATACCAATGTATAGATGCACTAAGGAGCATACTACAAGATATTAAGGACAAGGCCAGGTCTTCTTCAAGGAATGTAGTGGAGCACAGCGGAAAAAATGTGATAGATATGACGACTCTGTGGCCTTCCAGGACTAACTGTATCAATTCTTCTATGTCTTCTCCCTGCTGTCTCTGTCTTGTCTGTGGTGCGCTGAATACCGTCAGTCATAAACCAAAACTATATTAGCTTAATTATACCACAGTCTAGCCTCCTCTGAACACAGCTGTCACCAGTGTTAGCTGGACAACTTGCCTGTGCACTGTGTATTCTGTAGAACAAGAGTTGTGTCTTCTCTTGAGTCTGGAAGATGTGCAGCATGGTTTTGATACTACAGATACAGACAGTATTAGTCTCTGTCACAGCCCTCCTGAGTTTGTATGGGGCCTGGCTGCGCTTAGTAACAGCACTGTGTATACTTTCCTTTGCTGCTTTACATGAATTACCAAATTATAAATGTTTTGGTTTGATTTAACATCCTTGTACACTTGGGTCCTTTTTCTTTCAGATAATGACTGTGGGAGATCTGCTGCAATCTTATGAATATTACTGGCAGGATTACATAAGGGAAAAAGTGGGTGAACATATTTCCTACCAATCTTGCAAATAATTTCTTAGGAAATAAGCTTACTCACACTGTGCTTCAGAATGACCAAGTCATTTATCTCACAAATCTTTAAATAATTCTAAGGAAATCTGACATTTGGACAGCAACTGAACACATTTTTTATGTTATCAGGGAAATATTAATTACAGAAACATGTTGTGGTTGAAAGAGCAATAGAAATAGTGACAATGTTCATACTATACTATATTGTGCTAACTGTGCATCGCTTGTAAGTGGGTTAGTGCTGCCCTGTGTTACTTGGGGAGCAGGAGAGGACTGCAAAGACAACTACCTAGTCCTGATGCCAGTAACAATGTCTTGTTGTTCTATGCCAGCAGGGAAATTTCTGCCCTGCTAATATGGCTGGTTTATCTGTCATTAGACGTGCTGAATGTGCAGATTTGACATTCAAGAGTTTTGGGTCAGGGATCCAAGTTAGACTGTGCTTCAGGTCATATATGCCTGCATGTAATAACTGAGTCCTGGGGAACACATGAGCAGGGCCATGCGATCTATCACAGTGGCTGCCACCCTGAAGGCCTGAATCCACAGAGATCCAGCAAATGCTGCCGCATCACAGAATAAATAGAAGAGGAAAGGGACAAGCTGCTCCAGAGCTGGAGAAAACAGTCCTGACACCTGGACACAAGCCCAGATGTTTTGGGAGTTTGAAATATTCCCTCCTGGTCTCTGAAGAGCACGCTCTCAGACAGCCGGCTCCTAGATAAACAAACACAGACAGACAGTGACACTTTCAAGCTATTAATTAGTCCAGCTTCCACTGAAGTTAATTTCAGAAATTACTTGTTTTGTATATCACAGGGATTAATCCTGCATGCTCTGATGAATCAAGTCCTTTTTGAGCTTTCTGTTTTAGCTATTTCATAAAAGAACCCTTTCAGAACAGAATTTGACATTAGCCTCTTTCACACACAAATAAATAAATTTTGCATTGTTCACATACCACAGCTAAGAGACCAAATGTCTTTCTTTAATCTACCTCTTATACTTCAGGTAGAAATAATTATGAACATCATAAAATTAAAAAGATATGTGAATATAGATATGTAAAGACTGAGCTTGGTTTCCACACATTTTATGTGCATATTTCTCTTTGTCTAGTGCTGCAGCACAATACCTTACTGACAGTTTTCATTAATCAGTTCCTATTCTAGATGTAAATTAACCGGTCTCACAAACAAGATTCCTCTTTATCACTGCAGCCTTCACATCTTGATTTTTAGACATTTTTTCACAGGGTTATTCATTAATTAGGTCTTTAATTATGGATTAATTACCAGCTGAATTACAATATTCCTTATACTTCCTCAACTCTTGTAGAAATAATATGTTTGCCATCAAGCATGATAGATGTTACATATGCAGGGGGATTTATTACAGATGTATTCCCCTGGCTCTTTGGTAAGCTGACTAATTATTTAAAGTGATTCTTCCACTAACAATTAAGCTACTGAAACACTGGACTGATGTCTGTGACATAAATCCATTCTCTTCTTTTTCACTGGGCATTGCTGAAGAGAGGTCTAATTCTCACAAGACTGAGAGAGGGCTGATGTATTTGAAATGGGCATATATGTTAAGGCTGTTCCTTGTCAAAGGAAAAACAGTAAACTCAAAGGCGTATTACATATTTTTAAATGTGGTTGAATCTATGAATGTAGCTTTAGTCAGCAGGTAAAAACAATTGTCTTAGGTATCAGCCAACAGAGTATTGGGAAAGCTAGAGTGTGTGCTAAGAACTGGTTAGAGAGACCCCACTTAATTACTCATACAAAGACCCATAGCAAATAAAAGGGTGCTCAGTGCCACTGAACAAAACATGGACACTTTCATATACAATTAGATGATCTTAATTAAGCATAAAATTACAATCTCAGGTTTTTAAGACCTGTTTTATGGTATCCGATTTTTTAGCACAATGCTTCAGTGACTTATTCTCATTTGTCTTAAGGTTAATGGACCTGGACCATCCCCAGGAAGTAAGGCTACTAGTGTTACATTTGTGTACAGGGTCCAGCCTCTGAAGTTATCTATGTGTATAACAACATCATAAATGTTTTTTTAAACTCCCTGTCCTAATTGAAACTAGTCAAAGACCTTCAAAATTTTGATCATTTTCTTTCACTCCTAGGGGTCCATTTTGCATGAATTGATCTAAGATACCAGTCCTATCATCTGCATCTTCCTCTACTGGAGAAGTAGAGCAAAAATCTAAGTCTGACTGGTAGCTTCAAGCCTCTTACTCCTATTTCCAGCGTTAGATACACAGTCACTTTACTCATATTATGAGTAAAATGCTCATAGCCAGTTCCTAAGCAAATACCGTGATATAAAAAAATATGGCAAACAATTCAGATATGAAAGAGAAGATGCTGTTTTCAACTGCTCTAGCAGACAAGATATTTTATCACAAATGATCCAAACCCCACCACATGGTCATGAGGTGGTAGTTGTATTTTATCAGCTTTCTTCCCTCACCACAGCTGTGTCTTTAACCTTTCCCACAAAACCTTCCCATGCCTGTGGATAGGAGACACAGGTGGCATGGACAGCTGGACATCCTCCTTGGAAAAATTCTCCACATTTACCTTCTGCCTGAGGAGAGCAAAGTGTATAAACCTCTTTGGTAGGGTCTACCTCTTTGGTTAATGGGCATTACCATTCATCACTTATCCTTGAAACAATGCTCAGTTAACTACTGTTGAGAGGAAGAGAGCTGGTCAGTAGCTCTGACAGAAGCCTACAGAAAGTAACATGTCAGTGTTAGCACATAAATACTTAGAGCAGCAACAACAGCAACAATAATGACAATATTTGACTTCAAATTAAAGTCTTTGTTCACAAAAGATTTAGCAGGTTAGATTTCCTATGTGAGCTAGATTAGCTGCAAGTGGCCTTCAGAAACTGAAGTTCTATAATTCTTTCTAAATTCCACTCTAAACGTTGACAGACAACAAAGATAAATGACCAACCTCTCCAACCATTATTTTATTGAAAACTATTCTCATACCATCATATGTCCTTGAGATGTAATAGCAAGGGTTTATTACAACTGAATCATGGAGTGAGTCTTGAAAGCTTTCCTAAATTATAAAGTTTGGATTTGTCACAGGTGTAAATCTACTTAGAGGAACTATATATGGGGTGACTCCTACACTTTGGACAAGTACTCAGTGTTTCAGCTATTTTTCCCATTTACATTAGCATTTAAAAATCCACAACACTGTAGCAGCAACAAACACCTGGTAACAACTTCTCATTTTCCCTGACATTTCCCACCTTGACCCCACACATCTGAAGAAACATGATAATCAGCAAAACTGTCACTTACCTACTACTAAAGAACGCGAGTGTCCGGATCTCCCAAGTGTGCTCAGCGGTTATTCAATTTGGGATACTGAGGCTGTTTATAGCAGCAGCATAGCTCATGGCCAGCCAGACCTGTTTGAACCCCACAGCGTGACTAGCCTTCCAGATATACTAATATGCTATATTTGTAAAGTGATAACATGATCTGTGGTCTTATAGCAGAGACACAGGCTGGATAAAGTATCCACACTGCATGACTCAACACAGGACATGAAACAACAGTGCTAGGGTAACATCTCATTTGCACCAAAGAAAATGTGACAGAGCTAATGTTACTCATGCTTATGTATTTTCCTTGGAAAAGGGCAAGGAGAATCCAAAAAATATATACAGTCTACATTTGTCTGGTACTATCTAGCTCTTCCTCCTCTCCATGCAAGTGAAAGAGATAAAAAGACACACATGCACACAAGACACTGACCATGCAGTTGCCATGAGTGACTGATTTACAGCAAATTCTGATTTTACTTGATGATGGTGGCTCACTTTTTTTTTATGCCCACTGCTTGTTATTTATGGCTGTATTCCTACTTACTGTTAGTGTTGCCCCATGGCCTGGCTGGGCAGGGCTGTGGTAAGCTGGAGACCATCCCTGCTGAGACATTGGCATTGCTGGGGCAGGGGCTGATGTGAGGTCCTGGGCCATGGGCAGACGAGGAAGGCCGCAGGGTCAGGGTAAGGGGGGGCAGTTGGGAGATGCAGGCAGGGCCATGGCACAAATGGTTGAAATTTTCTGATTGTACCTTTGATGTAATAAGGCCATTCATTCCTAATCAGAAAATAAAAAAACTGATTTACACCTAACAATAGAAAGAAAGCAAGCATTTTTAGCACAAGGGTTTGTGTCTGATATTTTCAAAAAATAAAGTTTACATGAAAAATATTTCCAAAACCTGCTTTTGATTTTATTTCCTTTTAAATTCAGCTTTTCAATTAAAATATTATTTCATTTTCTGATTTCAAAAAGAACTGGTGTTTTTCAGCCATCTCTGTTTATTATTAATCACTGCCAGTAATAATAAGCATTAATTATGGCAGCTGGTCTTGACTGAAACTTCAGATTCTAGTGTTAGATTACTGTCTTCTCAGGGCCCTCCCTGAAATCACATCACATTGGCAGAAATGGAAGAGGAAAATCAGGGTAAACCATGAACCGCAGATTTAAACATTTAATTTTGTCATAAAGCTGGAGGAGATAGTATCAGGATTCACTTTGATCTTTTTCAGTGCAGTGTGTTTTGAGGTATGGTGACATGCCTGAAAAATCTGCATCACGAGTCCTTACTGTTTGGTCAACTTATTCTTCACAAACATCGGTAATACCACTTCCATGTCTGAGTTGTCTAAGATATTTTTATCTTCTGATACATTTGTCCAACAACACACACATTTTTGCCAAAGAGCTATCTGGGTTTCCTGTAGCAGTGATGCATATCAGACTTCAACTGCAAGAGCTGATGAAGCAATCAGAGAAGGAGACAATACTTTGAAGCAGAAAAAGTGCATCCATTTTGTGATCAAAAGCGCTCTCGATATTTCTGCTTTCTTATTCCTATATTTTTGTACAGAACCAAAACATTAAATAATTCTTAACATTAAATAATTCTTAATTAGAAATTATATTAAGAAACATGTGATCTCCATCTCACTTTTTCAGGATCCACCAGTGTACAGGTGTTGATTTTGGCTAAGGAAGGTGAGAGTTCTTGTTCTCTTTAAATGTTGAAATACTGAGATGTCTCTCGGCAACAGACAGCTGACCTTGCAGTTACTTTCCTGGCACTGGCCAAGGAGTCATAGATCAGCCATTATTCAAATTACAATCATAGCCTACCCATGAGAAGGAGAAACATGGGATATGTGCTGGGAAGGGAACAAGAAAAAAAGATCAGCTGGTGAAAAAAAAAAAAAAAAAAAAAAAAAAGCTGTCCTATGAAGGAGAAGATGCTAATGACGAACAACAATTGAGGAAAGGCATGAGACATTTAGAGGAGGTAAAAAAAAGTTGCTGAAGAGATAGAAAGACAGGCAGAATCTACTATGTTGTTTAGTGATGGATCTCAGTGTACTTTGGAAAAAAAAAAAAAAAAAGGAAAAGGAAAATTCTAAGTTAATACCTAAATGTGTCTCCAAAATCAGCTTCATTCAAAGCATATCTTGTATCTAAGGTTGCACAAATCTAGTCAAATCACAGTCAGTTCTTGGAGCTAAAGGAAAGCTGCTATACCAGCAGATAGTAGGAAAAGCTTGGATAATACAGATAACACTACAAAGAAGGTAATAAAGAAGGTAATAGTAGACAGCACAGACCAGTGAACAAACCTATCGGCAGGCTTGAACCAGTTAAGGTATGCTTGGTTGAGAGAGACTAGTTCTCTCGAAGGTATTCTCTGCATACTGAACACTGCATCCCAGTGCAGCAGCAGCACTGTTAGTCTGCCAGATTCAAACTTGGCAGAATCTCAAACACAGCACTGCACGCCTGCCACAGTGCTCCCCTGGGGAGTGCTCCTCATCCAGCCAATCCAGTTGACAGACCAGGGTCTATGTACCTGTGTGACATTGAAGTCTACTAAATCATCTTTCTGGATGAGGAGCACTACCTGGGAAGCAGTATCGAAGCAGTCATTTCATAAAGAGTCAGGTCCATTTTGCCTGTTGGAGCTCATCATCTTCACCAAACTGAAGCTATCGCCAAATGGAGATGAAGCCTGCACTGAAATCCCTGGCATCCCAGTCTTGGTAACAACATGCAAAAATGTCCAAGTTATCACAGTGTGAAGCCAGCTGCCTCATGAGACAACAGCTATATTGCTTCCAGTGATGAGCTCACCCTGAAAGCAATATAGCCTTCATCATGAATCACTGTACTCATCTAACTCTGCTGCTATTCTAAGATCCTTTACCCATGACACTGATAAATCTACAACTCAAATAATCCAACTGGGGTAACTGAAGGTTGACTATTAACAAAGAAATCGAGGGATATTTCTTTTTCCACCTCTGCTCTAGCTGGCGCACAGTTCCTCTACTTTAAATAGTCTTTTCTGGTGTGCCAGTTTATAGAAAACTCACAAAATAAAAGCAACGAAAGTACCAACAACACAATCTACTGCATAAATTATTTCATAGATAATCAATTGCAACAGATATGCTTATTTTTCTGGTCTCTCTTCCTTTCTCGTTCTATGATGGATAATAATATGCAATTAAATTAAGGTCATTAGAAGATTTTTGACATTTTGGTGAGTGTCTGGGTAACACAGGCTCCAGCCAAGACGTAACATGGGAAGAACATTCAGTGTAGACAAGGCACCTTCACACTAACACTTTAGACAAAAAAGACTGACCATGGAAGTGCTTATATGCTGTTTATCAAAACAGCTATTGGAAGGAAACACATGACAATGAACGGCTTTTTAAGGATACATTTCCCATAAACATAAACAAAGTGAAATCTAAGAGAAGACTTACACAAAGTCAGGCTGAGGAGAGGAAAAAAACTGATACACTAATTTATCATGTGCTGAAACAGAACTGTTCAGCAAAACAAAATATTTCTGCTTGTTGCTTTGTTTTCACACTATTCATGGGGCCTTCAATCTAGAGCTGACAGAGCTGCAGAATAGCTGTAATAATACTGCAGAATCCATAAGGCACATTACAAATCACTTCAGCAGGGCAGATTCTTCTATCTATGACCTTTCAGTATTGAGGGGTCAGCCCTCTCTGATACAACCTCAGTATGCACCAAGGAAAAGATCCAATTTATAACTCCTGACAGAGCTACAGCCCAGAGATGGCTGTTCTGAAATGTGCCCAGAGCATTAGTATGATGGGCAAAGTCCCAGGCAATGTTTGGAATTCTGGACTGTGAGTCACACTACCTTGCTGTCCTGCCTGTGCTATGAAGCCTTTTGTGCAGATTTACCTCTCCTGTCACACAAGTGCTTCAGCAAGCTTGGCTTAAGGCTCAGCTTATGTTTTTTTGGTGAGGTTGCACAGCTCTGTTGAAAACAAACCCTTTGTCTGCTGCTGTTTAGAGACTTCATCGGGGACCCTGCTGACATAGTAGGTAAACCCTCAAGAGTCACAGCTTCCAAGTGGGAATATCTGGAAATAAACAACTCTCAGAGAGCCTGTAGAGTTGTCCCCAGTATTTCATAAATGTCTTTAAAATTATTTCAGCTCATTAGAACTGTTTAACCAGAGGTAAACTGCCCTCCAGTAAATGTGCAAGGACCTTAAAATCAAGAAAGAATTTTTCAGGCACTGTGAGAAAGAAATATAGCACTTAAAATCAAGAGTTATACAAGACACCATAGACTTTGCCAGTCTCTTCAAGTAGACAGCAAGGCTGTGACTGGTAGAGTTCTTCCCAGGAGGTTGTTGACAAGGTTATAAGGGATTCCCAGATGAAACCATGTCAGTATTAAAGTTAGCATTATCATTTGATTATCAGCCCTCCGTGTGAAAGATGTACAAGGATGTAAGTGGAAGCACAGCTTTACTCAACCTCAGGTTCCTTTTAGAGCTACTTACACTTGTACCTGATTTGAACTGAATAACCTCATTTAAGAAGCACTTTCTGAGCAAAATAATGGGCATGTTATCTATTGATCTCTCTGTTATTACATTTAATTGTACAACAAATTAAAGGCACAGGAACCTGCTGGTGTGAATGAACAGAAATGAGGTGTATGTTACAATTGATTGACCAGCAATTGCTGAGAATAAGAGTCTTTTTTGTAGGAGCCGGGCTCAGTAGACAGCCTCATTATATGTGTCATTAAAGGGAGAAAATCTGTCCACCTGACCAAGTCAGTGAAGCAGCACAAGCTCTTTCCAGGGATACATATCTTCATCAAGGTGTAACAGGGCACTATTAAGGGATACAGACTCAGTGTTTTGCAAGGATGATTAAATCTGGAAGAGGGGGAAACACGGGAAAACTCAGTTCCCTTTATAGTCACCTTTGTCGCTCTGGAGCACAGAAGCAAACAGAACACTGGGCTATCAAATGCAACACCCTGCGGTAGCAGCCTATTCAGGTAGTATGTCTGAGAGGACAATGCAACTCGCTGGCGCTTTGGAAACCACATCGCCCCACAGATCCCCACAGATCTATGGCTCATGCCCCGTTGCACTCTGCTGCGGTACGCTAAAGAAAATCAAAGAAATGTTCCTACTCTGCGTCAGCTACGAAGCAACACACACACACTGTGTTGTCACCTCCCCCCGCCTCCTGCAGACCTGCTGCTTTACCACATCAGATGTTTTTAAGAATGAAACAAATGGTGCCATCTACTGTCCAAATGACAGGGACACCTAGCTCGTCGCATCTACAGCACTGAACCCTGAGGTTTTGCAGCCTTCAACAATAGTGCTACGGAGAGATTAATACAAATATCTGCTTTTTCCTCTGTGTATCACATGGATCCCGAGATATAAATCTGCTTTGGCAGTCTATTTTGCAGAATACATACAAGAATATGTTACTAGAACATAAAATGCCCTGGCGTGACTGCCTTATCCTGGTAGTCCATACAATATGCAGTACATAGGGGTCTATGTCTTTATTACTATGCTACAAGCAGTAATTTTCCTGGAGGAACAACATGTATGAGTACTAGCTACAAATAGAAAAGAAAGAGAGAGAGAGAGAGAGAGAGAGAGAGAGAGAGAAAGAAGCTGTTTCTGTCCTCTAATCCAGAAACATTTTAAATTCCTGACCAGCTGCTAGTAAACTAAAAAGTTCTTCAGTAAGCAACCTTTGTTATTTAGCCTTTTTTGTAGCCAGCATGCCTGTAAGGATTCCTTAAATACCTCATGTTTGGAATTAATTACCACAAGAAGACACAAAAGCAAATTAGAAAATAGAAAATAGAACTGGACTTTGCAGATCACCAAATCCAAAGGAAATTAACTTCAGTCTGATTCAAGCATAGACACACCAAAGAATTTTAAAAAATGGAAAAAAGATCATTGTAGTTTCCTCACAAGAACTCATGAGTCTGTCACATGGGTGAGGTCAGCAAGTGAGGAATACTGTGACATCAGAAAACAAATTTGCCCTGGAGTGCCAGGTGCCCGGTTCTGTCTTCAGAGGGGGAAAGGTGTAATCCGATTGCATATTGCCATTCTGACATATTAATCCAAGGAAGATGAACTGAAGGTTCACAGTGAACGTTGGGATTCTGACATGACCAAGGATTGCCCACGAAAAAGCAAACACCCTTACCCCACCCATTGACTGTTTCCCACCAACTGTGCTGATGTAAGAGCAGTCAATGAAGGGGCTCTGAAGCATACTTGCAGACATTTTGAGGTTGGCTGACACCAGTTTCAAATTACCTTTCAAAAAACAGGTAGTTTTAATATTTTGCTGAGTCAGGAGCCACCTCTTGGACTGCACATGAGCCAGAAGAAAGAATTAATTACAATAAAGATGTAACCCAAGTGGCTTAAATAGAAAATTTGCCTCAATAATCTTTAAAACTGGAAAATTTGCCTCGACAGATTTTAAAACTTGTTTCTTGCTCATGTGCAGACAGCCATCTCTTCTGCCTCTACCTACACAACATTTTGGTACTTTTGCCAAATTCTTGTCATAACTTTATATGGTAACATAAAGCCATAGGGAAAAGGAGTTTTAATCCATACCTACAAGCTATGAGCAGAGGGAGTCTGAACAAGATCTTCAACAGAAGCAACTGTCAGATAAGCATAGCAAAAAAAATGTTGAGTGACTTCTCAACTCAGTGTCATGCTACTGAGTATAGATTAAATTTAGATCACACTATCAGGACCTAATAAATATGGTAATAACAATTCAGGTGAGTTTCCTATGCTTGCAGTCCAGATGAGAGGGCCATCAGAAAAGAATATCTAGTTTCAAGTGACACATAAGAAACTAGCTCAAACTACAGCAATAAAGCTCGATCTAGGGTAGTAATGAAAAGTTTGTGGTCACTGTAGCTCTTGTGTCGTCAGAGTTAAGGTAATTTTATAGAGCTTCTCTTCATGATTTATTTCCTGCTCTACAAAGCTGAAAGAAATTACACTTAATGAAAGTGCGGCCTCAAAAGATGCCATTTTTATACTGCAGTGTAAAGACTTCAGAAAAAGCCCTTGAAGGAAGAGAAATAACTTAATTGTGACAGTCTGATGGGTTGTTAATGCTTTTCATTCATACAGAGTACTGGTTTTTAACTTAAAATGGGAGAAATACAAAGACCAAGCATAAAAATTTAGTTCTGGAGGTGGATAAGGAGGAGTTTTAATTTTATTAACATTCTTAGCACACATTAATATTGATAAGATAATTCACCCAAAGCCAGTCAGTCATCTCCTCTACACATGACTCATGTGGCTAGTTAAGAGAAGGTAGATGCCACTGAATCAAATATTTTGCAGGAATGTAGTACAGTATTTGGCAAAAGAAACTCTATTCTGCAAAGACAGAGTCACCAAGTTTGCTGACCCTTCAGCCTATAAATCTTCACATGGCCAAAAGCCACAAGATGTATATACCCATGTCATGGAGAGATGAGGGCCTGAGGAGCTCTGGGAATAGTATACAGGGTGGAGGTGACACCAGTTCCAGGAGTCCCACCATGAAGCTGCAGAAGAGCCAGGACTGAGTTTGACAGGTGCTTTGGTTCGAGAATGACACTGGTCCTAGCAGCCCTTTCTGGCACCCCTGCCCAGTCAGATATATTAATTATTTCTGTTGTGTGCCCTAGTGTCCAGATGGAAGACACACTTGAAGATCTTGCCAGCCATGCAGATGAAAAGCTCCACACCAGCCAATTCTGTACTAGCAGTGCCCTAATGTTGGCATTATCCATTACCAGTACAGCTTTAAGCAGTTCAGCATGTATTGTTGACAACAGCAAATAATAAAGGTGCTACAACTATTAAATATATACGACCTTTCAGTCTGTCAAACAAACATTACAAGAAAGGACAGTGGCAATTACAGAAGGTAATTACAGGTGAAGACACAGCACTTTATCACAGCAGATGATGAATTGCAAGAAAGGATGAAGGGCCCTTGTTCTATCTGGGCAGTTCATACAGTTCATAACTTTAAAATAATTAACCGAGTAGAATATAATGATTTTTAAAAACAGTTTAAATGGTGTTTAATTTGTTAAATGAACTATCCCATTAAGACCCAAATTCATCATTTTGATTTGGAAGGGAAGTTTTTATAAGTCCAAACCTTAGCACACCTTTAATAACTGTGTTACAGATTTATAGATGAATGTCTGAGGTGGAAAAGATCCTAATACAATGAACTCATATGTAGAGCTGGTAATAAGTTCTCAGAAAGTTTAAAATCAGGGAGATTTGTAATAATATTAATGGGAATATTTTGCTATGTTTTTAAATATTTCCAAAACCAAATAAAGGTACATTTATACCAGGACTGTAAGACATGATGATCTGTTGCAAAAAAATTACAGGCTTCTAACACAAATATTCAAAAAAGCATATAAAGTACTTTGATACTACAATGGAAATAACAAAATACCCCCAAAAGAAGCAACATTATTCAAATAGCATTGTATAGATAGCCACTGTGGTGAAAACGTCTTTTTAGAAGGTCCTTTCAATTCCAGGGTCTTTTCAATTTGGTCCCCTGCTACTGCAGGCACCAGTCAGACAGTGTTTTTCATTAGCTGATTAAACTCCACCAGTGCTATTGAAAAAGAGGCTCCCACATCCTATTTGTTTGGAGGTGAGGAGCCCTCTCCTTGTCCTATCTGTAATTACTCAAAGCCAGTTTGTACTGGGACAGATTCCTGGGTTGTGCAGAGGCTTGCACAGCACTCATCCACAAAAATACAGGAGCTGAATAAATGATAGGTCTCTTAGATACCTTGACTCTGAAATAATTACCAAACAACACATGATAGCAGGTCTAAAAGAACTAGGAAAAATACATATTGTGTGGAAAACAGAGCAATTAAAACTTCTGTACATGAGAAGAAAAAAGGATTTAAGCAGCACTTCACGCTGTATCCACAAACAGTGGGTGTCAAAAAGAAAAGGAGACAATAGGTCCATCGTTGATTCTCAGGTAGTCTGTGTTTTAAATAGTTTTTCATTAACTTTGATAAGGTTAACCGAAAGACTGTATTTCAGAGCTTTGAGATCTGCATTACAAGCAAGTAATGAAGGAGTATGGAAAAGTTTTTAAAAGATGAAAAGACACCTTGTGACTGATCCAAGTTTGGAGAACCTGTTTTTTCACTAGTGGACAGCTATATGAGTCCCCTGATAAAAGGCAGAAGAAAAAGCTGGGATAAAACCTGCCAGAAAAAGAAAATCTACCAAGCTGTCTTTTTCTCTGCCCTGGACAGGTACCTCTGCTCTTCTCTTCTGCTGGCACTGGTACGTGCAGTGCTCCAGAGGCAGCACATTTGGGAAGCTAAAGCATCTGGGGAAAAAGTCCATCTCTTTTTGCAGTTTTAGTTTCTGTCTGGTTAACTTCCCACATAGCAAACCTCAGTCTCAGGTGAGCACCAGCAACAACAGAGGAGAGCTGTTTCACATAAGCACACCTCTAGGTAAGCAGGACCATGTCAAAGACAACTTTGATCAGCTCTTGGGGAAGTGAAGTCTCAACACAGTCTAGGACAAAGAGCAACTCATTTGGACAGCTGACAAGAGAGCTAGTGACCTTAGTGCTACTGAGCAGATTTTAAACAAGGCTTAAAGGTCTTTAGGAAAGCACCAGGGACCTCAAAGACCTTTCTGAACTCTATCAGGAAATTGTGTATATGCATTTGAAATTTTATGTCTTCAATATTGACTGTCAACTATAAATGTCGATAGGTTTGGTTCAACTGCGGACAATGGTATCTTGAAGAAGCTCCAATACAAACCAGTGAGAACCACCTGCTGTGCTGTGCTTGTCCTCTGCAGTGATCATCCACTAAACACCAGGCAATGAAAGCATCAGAGGTTTGCTTTGCTTTAAGTAATTTCTGACCAGTGTATCCATAGTATTTCTTAGGCATCATTATTTCCCTGCTTGTGCCTGGTCAAGTATGGAGAGTAATTTGCTGGTATAAGATTCTGGGAGCCCAATTCAAAGTTTTCCCTATGTTTTCAATGATCTCTTCTGGAAGAGAACAGTGTACACCATAGCAATTTCTGATTGCAGACCTAAGGTCTGAGTAGCATATACAGGTGTCTGCAGGCCTTATTTCTCTATAATGGCATGTAGTTCAAGTCTGAATGTAGGGTTTAAGGCATAATTTCATGAGACAGGTTGAACTGATCTGAAGCTCAATTTTCGTAAAGGGTGAGGTCTTGGTGCTCATTTTTAAATCCTAATTCTTTCCCTGATTCCAGCTGGATATTCCCACTACTTACATTGTGCCAGCTCCAGCAATCATCAGTTCCTCTCTGTGAGCTTCTGATTAACTCAGGAGAAAACTGTTCCAGCAAAACACATCAGTAGCTTTCTAAGAGACAAATTACTTTAGTATAGGGTTTCTGGATCTAACATGTACCAGCACAACTGGATTGCTCAGCTGGGAGTAGGAATCAAAAGAAGGTGAGAGGCAGAGGGAGATTTCCCCCTCAGTGGCAGCAAGGTTTTATATTCAGCAGTATGTGATATTAGTTTTACAAGGCAGGGGGTGGGGGGAGTGGGGGGAGTGAAAAATAATGTCATCACACTATTACTTTTATCTTAAGTCATAAATGCTTGGTACATTCCTGGAAGAGATAGCATTCACTTTCTCCTCTGCAGTCTCTGCAACCCAGAGAAGGGCAACGAAGCTGGTGCAGGGTCTGGAGCACAGGTCGTACGGGGAGCGGCTGAGGGAACTGGGGATGTTTAGTCTGGAGAAGAGGAGGCTGAGGGGAGACCTCATCGCCCTCTACAGCTCCCTGAAAGGAGGGTGCAGAGAGCTGGGGATGAGTCTCTTTAACCAAGTAATAAGCAAAAGGACAATGGCCTTAAGGTGCGCCAGGGAAGGTTTAGACTGGATATTAGGAAGCATTTCTTCACAGAACGGGTTGTTGGGTGTTGAAATGGGCTGCACGGGGCAGTGGTAGAGTACCCATCCATGGAGGAGTTTAAGTGTAGGATCAACATAGTGCTTAGGGATATGGTGTAGTTGGGAGCTGTCAGTGTTAGGTTAATGGTTGGACTACATGATCTTCAAGATCTTTTCCAACCTCGATGATTCTGTGATTCTGTCTTGTTATTTCACTAACTCAACATTGTTTAACACTCCATGTCCAAATCATTCCCTGGGATTTAAATGTATTTATACTTATACAGGGGAAAAACTCACAGTTGTTTACTGACACAGATTATTTTGTCTGGATTTATATCCTGGCAATTGCAAATAAAACTATGTCTAAGAGAAAGCAGATTTGCAGGAACTCTGTGTTACTGCATGTTTGATACAGTCATGGCACTCTGTTTAAACTGTTTCCTGAAGAATATAGAAAACATGCAGAGAAAAACATAGTTTACTATATTCCAGTTTCATAGCTGGAAATTTAAATTATGTGGTTCCACTGACATCAACACATACCCATTTGTTAATGTCTATCAGGCTAATATAAAATGGTAATATATTTTTACAGATATGAACCATATAAAAAATGCTTTTGGCCTGCTAGGCCAATCCTTGTCCCAGCATACTCACTGGTAGGTCTTAATAATTGTGGATTATCATGCATTGCAGATGAGAGAGGCTGTGATGTTTCTGACCCAGTTTTTAGGATCCAATATTTCATATTATACATTTAGCCAGCTCTACTTCCAGTGCAAATGACAGTGGGATTGGTGAGCTGGCGGTGAGCTGCAGAAACAGAAGCCATGCTTCCCACTCCTTCCTTTTCCACATGCCCTTCTTGACCTGCCCTGCTTTGACCTAGAAATACCCAGTTTGCTATCAATTGAGACAATCCAAGTCACAGGCCAAAGAAAGAAAAATACACTTTTTTTTGTTGTTCTGTGAGCTCTCTCTCCAAAGAGATTGACATGCGGAAAAAAGACTCCAAAACTCAAATACAGCAGGTATGTATACTCCGGCACAGGGGTGCAAGGGGGAATCTCTCCACAAAGCTTGCACACCCACCGCACATTTTAGCAAAAACTTACAGAGTGTGGATATCCATATTCATTGGGTTACCTAACACAAACATACATGTGCATGAGTAAGGCTGGGTTAGTTCGAAAGGCTGATGTCAGCAGTTTATGTTCTCTTTGCACCTGCGCATTGCCTCCTGGGGGCGGCCTCGGGGGTCTTTGGGAGGAAGGCTCCTAGTCTTTCTCACCTTGTTTTTTCCCCCAGAGCAGAATCTCTTGGCCAATTTATTGAATAGCAAGAGTGTTTTTCAGCCGGTTTATTCATTTTATCTTATCTAAGAGAACCAACAGAAGTTCTACCTTCCGTATATGGCTATCTTTACTCATTACCAAGACTCCAACTAGTTAGAGCACACACCTGTTCCCCAAGGACAAAAGCGTAATATTTTGCTAAACATTATAGTTCATGGTAGATTTTCACAGTGAACTGTTTTGTCTTGATGAACACAGTAGTCCTTGGTAAAATTCCACAGAACAGTCTGGGCAAGAAGATTCTTATCAATATTCAAAAATACTATAAGTAATACTATAACTTGCTATAAATGAGTAAATAAGTTGCTAAGCAGTTTTCTATAAGTAAATAAGTAAATAAATCTCAAATCAAGTAAACATTTCTCTGTATCAAGATGGGAGAAAGTGATCAGCCAGTGGCTAGAAGCAGGTCACTGGAAAGGACCAGTTCTTATATATCCTATTAAACAGCATGACCTCCCCTGCCTAATCCAGAAAGAACAGCAACCACATAAATAACAAGGAATACACAGGGAAGAAAGAAATCTCTGCCCTCACTCACATAAGCAGGGACCTTCTGTATTTTCAGCATGATGCGAACAATGTTATAACAAACATATTGTCTTCACTGTTGAAACACAGCCTCTTCCAGATCCAGCACAACAGTGAAATGGTATGAACTGTGTGCAAGGTAGTATGAATATGTTCAGTCTAAAACTAATTTAGTTGTTTGAAATCACTGTTCACCACGGGAAAATCGGGTGCATTCAAATGTAAACCTGCCATAAGGGTTATAACTTGCAAGCCCACACAAACTGTTTCTTATATATATACATATATACATATATATATATATATAAAGAAAAACAAACAAACAAACAAACAAAACCCAAACCCAAACATTAATCCCTTTTTAATCAAATTTGGAAAAGCTTACACAGCTGGAAAACTCAGGACATTTGTGTGGAGGAGCTGATAACTGCTATCACTGCCTCCTCATTGACTCTTCATTGGCAGCTTCACACTTCTTGCAGTTCTGCAAGCATCGGTTTAAAATGGCCTGTAACACTGCCAGCTCAATTTAACACCAAGGAGCTGAAGCTAGGGAAAGAAGGAGGTAAAGGAAAAAACTATGCAAGTGCTACAAGGGACCCTATGACTTGAAGATATTTCTCAGTACACCCTGGAAAAGACATTGCTGTTTCCTTCCTGTAGATTTCTCTTTTTGCTTTATATGAAAACCAGGGAAATGCATAAGCATCCAAGGAATGCTGGTATCCCAGCATAAAATATTAGTAGTCACCTATTTATGTTTGGCCTTTAAAATTCCATATCCCTGTAACCTAGCAAGTAATTTTACATTTTGCTCACGTAGCTTTACACATGAGAAAAAAAGATGCTGGTTTTTCAAAAGACTGCAGTACAGTCATTCTGTTGTGTGCTCAGGAAACCACACAAATCCTGTGAAATCTATCCCAAATAGCTGCAGATGATGGTGCACTCAAAACACCAACAGTGGTTACCCAAGTGACCACCAGTAACAGTAGTGGAACTGGCTGATTATTTGTCTCCATATGAAATTACATTAATATTGCCTTAATGGAGGCATGGCTTCTAGCCCTTTATTCTCTATTGTTTTGACCTTGTGTTGTGCCCTTGTGTTGCAAAATGAGTGCATAAATCCATATTGTCATACCGTTTCTCCCGAAGGGCTCAGCCCTTTGACATGACAATTTATGTTTAATTTACAATGCCCACAAAACTTCAATGACTTGTATTAGACATGGAGCCTTGGCCACCTGCCTGACATTCACCTGGTGATATGTTCAAATTTAAGCTTTACAGGTACAAATTTTCTTGAGGCAGGCATCCATCTGCATGCAAAGCAAGGTTCACATACAGGGCTTTCCACTTCGTATTGACTTGAGAGATCCCTAAGCCTACCTAGAGATACTGTGATTTCATGAGGCTTTGATAGGAACAGAGACTTACCAGTTTGTAGCAGCTTTCTGTTCCGTGCCCAGGTAATAGTCAGGGCTCCTGTTTGGAAAGGAAGGGATTGGATTAACTTTCAAATTGTCTGCTACTGCATAATTCAAACCTATTTAGCCATCCTAGGCTTAATGTAATTAGGATTTCTTTTAAAGATGAAAAATCATTCAATTCATTGCTGCAGCGTTTCAGTTTTTAATTAGATACTTCCTTGAATGTGTTACAGATGGCTGGTTTTTTCATTCACAAAAATCTTTCTACACTACCTTCTGGCTTTCCAAAATGTTCCTGGGGCAATCATGCCTTCATAGGTATAAATAAATCTTCATCCCACGTATATCAGTGAAATCACATCTGCCTCTGTCACCTGCTGCACAATGTGTGCAGTACTGGGGCAATAAGTGCCAGAAAGAGTCATAGAGAGCTTGAACCTGTTATTCACTCAGGTGAGCTGTAATGGAGATATCCAGATTGGGTGTGGAGGGTAGACAGCTGATAATTGCCTTTCAATTGTTTATTGACTGACTTGCTAGGCAGGAAAGCAGAAGCAGCAGCTTTTAAGTCTTACAGGATACAACTCGGAAAACAGCTTCAAGTTCTCACAGTAATTTGTTCTTGAAACAGACCATGGTTAAGCAATGGCTAGAGGGACTTGACTACAGAACACATTGTTATTTCTTCCTTGGTTTTGAAATGCTACAGAAGGATAATGAGTAAGAGCCTCCCTCTTCCCTATTTAGGCTAGAAAGGTCAAGATTCTCTTTACAGCTCTGTCAGCGTTCTTGACTGATTACTAACCAAAGGGAAAAGCTTTCTGTGCTTTTCCAGCGGGCTGAATTTAGTTAACATGAACTTTTGCGCTTTTTTTTTTTTTTTTTTTTTTAATTCGTATATATACCTACTTTGAGGGATTCACGTTTTCTACCTATGCTGCAATTTAGACCTGTCCTTCATGCTGAGCCGTTTTGTGTCTTAGAATCCTTTGGGTTCTGCTTCTGTTCTCTGACACAGTGAAGCTGAGGGTGTTAACTGTTAAGAGACTTTTTACTCTCAGTATGCTAGGGAAGATTTGAAATTTTTTTTTGTTTGTTTTTTCTTATATTTTCACTTTTTAAAATTAAAAGCACAGAACTGGACAAACACAATCGTTTTAGGACACAACCACACCTGAGATATTTTGGATTATCCCTAGAGTCAATTCATGGAACAAATACATTTTCAAATATACATCCTCAACTACCTATCCTTGGCCTCACAGACAGTAAGGTCCCGTGCTATAGTACATTCAACATATATGCACTGGAGAAATCTTTCTGCCACAGGAATTGCAGCAACATGGCTGAAAAATTCACATTAGCGACCTTAGTGACTTGCCTCTCCCTTTTCTTTTGCCAGTTATCTGTGAACAGATTTAATTCCTCTTCAGCTAGTTATTAAACAAACAAGCTCTCCACCTGTACTTAATTTTTAAAGTTTTGTTTGACCACCATACCTAACCCTGCATGTTTCTACTCCTTAATTTAGATTACTTGCTCCTATTTTAAAATCATTCTAACATGAACGCTCAGGATTTCTGGGATCATTCTGGTAGGAAAGTCTGCTGCTAGTAAGTTTACCTTCTTTAGAAAATTTACAATAAAGGAGGACCAGAAATTATGACAATTCAAATGTGTAACCTTGATACATATTCACCAGCCTCTACTTGAAGCTGTTAAAGGTCTTTCATGCTGGAAGCCAGGGAGAGCTTACTCTTTTAAAGAATGTATTTTCCAATCACTTGAAGCAAATATTTTTTTTAAAGTAGTCATGTGGGAAGTGAACTATACATGCTGTGCTTTGAGAATATCCTTTTATGTACTAGAAGACACTTGGTCTTGATAGGGAAAGGCCAGTAATCGGTGAGGGAACGAATTTAGCCTTTTCATGATCATATTTTAAACCTTTGGCAATATCCCAAATTTCTTCTTTCAAAATAATTTTTTGGGTGGACTCTTACATGAAAAAGACTCACGACTTCCTTCTGTATCCTTGCCAAAGTGATGCTGGCAATAAAGTAATACAGCTCCCTGACCACTGCAGACTGGGATTATTTTTTACTAAAAATGGTTTTACAAAACCATTTCCTCTTTTCACCCTGACTTCAATCAGCTTTAGGCAATAACATGAGGAAAATACAGTACTGAAGGACAATCCTGTTTCTCAGCTTCGCCTGAAAGAATATCAAGCAATTACAGAGCCACAAAAACAGGAGGCAAGACATCAAGAGGTCATCTTATCATCCTGCTCTGTGGTCCAGTACAGGATGAAGAATACTCAAAAGTCCTTGTACAACAGATTTTCAATATTTCTTTGTTTTAAAATACCTTTTTTTTTTTTTTCCTAGTTCATTGTATTTCAATACAGTTGAAAGAACATCACTATTTGTAACTTTTAGATGGTGCCAGATGCAAAATATGTGAAGATAGGATTTAGAAGTGGAACACTACTTTTAACAAAACTTCACAGACAAGTTGTAAAATTTGTTAAACTTTACTGCAAAAATGAAGAACTTGTATCTTGGGCAGGTTTTTTGTGAATGCCCTAAACATTTCTGTGGCTGATACCATGACTGATTAACAAAAAACCTAAAGGAAATTTTTAAAAGCAGTCTATATTCTACTGGTTTACTAATAGGGTCATTTTAAAAGCACTGTACTTTTCTGCGCCTAACAGAGACTGACATTGTTATCCGTCGTAGTAAGGAACAAAGTCCTCTTTACACAAGTGTGTTTGTAGGACTCTGCATAGCATAGCACATACTTCAAGGTGACAGTGGTAAGTAAATTAGCTTCAGAGGCTGAGACAGCAATTATATAGTATGCATTTTCTCACTAAGCAAGATCCTAAACTGTTAGGTTGCAGAAGGCAGCTGACATCAACATTACAACTAGGACATAAAACATGTTAAAAAGCATCTTGGAGACAGCTCTCTAGTTAATTGAGGGGGAAAATGGTAAATAAAATGGTTGTGTTAATAAAACAACAAAAAAAGAGGGAAAAAATATGTTTATCAAAATATTATTTTAGAAAATTACCTAGAAGTCCAAGAATCTTTTGCCTATTAGGTAACGAACAAGCTGCTGCTCTAGCTTTTGTAGCTTCCACTATCTTCTCTCTCCTGAATGCAACTTTTAGCAGCTATTCACAGCTCCTTTCAAATTTTCTGTGCTCCTGAGTGCCCGCCAGAAATGCATTCCAATTCTAAAAGCTTTTTTGAATAGAAGGAGAAAATGTGCATGTTCATTGCTTAAAGAATTTCTCCTTTTGATTTACCCTTGCAGAGGAAAGTAAGGATGTGGAGATTCTCAAAATAACTTTCCCAGAGTGTTAGCAGCAGAAAACACCTGTGTTTTTTTCTCACACTGCTTGTACTCTGCCTTACAGTATGGAAGCAGGCCAGAACATTTCCACTTGTCTTTGGGCTTGCAAGTGAGATTTCAGACTTGGGTTTTATTCTTTTAAAAGAAACGTTTTGTAGAACCTGACTAGCAATATCACCTTCTCCCAGCTGTTTTAAGTTAGGAGAAATGGAAGGAGTTATTTCTTCTAAATCTGTGGCTTTCTGTACCTGCGGGGATATGCTTCTACAGAGAAATCAAGCTGACTTGTCAGTAGACCTTCAAGTCACTATCCAGTGATCTACACACTCTTTTGTGAGGGGGAAAAAAAAGGGAGGGGTGGGATTTACAAATAGAGATTTTGACACAGGATGTAATTTTCTACAAATGTATACTGAAGAGATTTGTTCCCTTAAATATCTGTAGGTTTTCAATGGACATCTAGATAAGTCTATTAGTTATGTCTCTAATTCCCCAAATTACCTTCCTTGAGAGGAATGGAATTTTTTAAGAGGTGCTTTTTCCTCCCAAGTACTGCAAGGTAAAAGAATATATTTACTTTAGGAAAGACTCTAGGGTTATATTAGCTTCAGTGACTGATATGAACGTTAAACTGGCAAATTTAATAATGCAGTATCCACTTAAATAGTTCATATAACTACTTACTAACACTTTTTTCCTAGGCAGCTAGGTGACTTTTCTTATGATCGTTCTTCAACTGTTCTTTAAACAACTAAAGTGACTATTCCTCACACATGTGAAGTTTTCCTTTCTCTATCTCATCAAAAAGTTTCATTTAAATACCACTTAACCAAACTTTTCTATGTATAAATGTTTCCTTCTGTGGTCAGTTTTTCTACCATGCATGTGCAAATCTAATGGAAGAATTACAAATCTAATTATGTTATAACCTGTAGCTACGTCAATTTCTGTACTTTAACCACAGCAACACAAACAAAGCGCATAATATTTTTGCCAGGGCCTCCCTTAAACCGTTTACCTCTTACTTGAATGTTACACTTTCAGTAAAAAAACCCGCTTAGTATCCTTAGAGTCTTACCTTTCTCGTGTTACTCCCTGAACTTTATGGTTCACAGTTTTCAAACTTCACATTTGTCTAAAGTTGATACTAACTGTGTTTTAAGAATATCTTCTACATAAAATCACTTTTACAGCATAACACTTGTGGACTTTCTGCTGAGGTGAAGACTTTTAAATGTGGTTGATTTTGATCTCCGTGTGGCCATTTCCTGATCTGTATAGTCCAGTGAATCTGCCTTTTCCATGTGTGTACACAGGCAGTCTCTTCTAAGAATGGCTGTAATGGGCAATAGCTTTTGCTCACAACTGCTAATAGGTTGCATTTTCCATGAAAAACAAATTCCTTCCTGGGGCAGGGCTACTGGATGGCCAGTCTTTGTTTCAGTCAAAGCAATGACAAAATATAGCTACAAAGACTTATTGTGGAAGCCCTCTGATCCCCAGCTTCCAATAAGGTCCTAAACTGCTGATTGAAGGGATTCCCTGCAAATAAGTGTCTACAATTTTCACACATATGCTTTACAGTAATATTTCCTTGGCCTACAAGCCACAGAAGAGCTCATGAAAAGGTAAAGCAGCTCTGGAACAAAAGGTACTTTTGGAGAAAGCAGCAGTAGATTTTCTGAGGCCCAGAACAGTGCCTCTGCTCTAGAGCAGTAGCTGCCAAATTAGGAGCTTGAGGGAAATTTAATTGCTGAAGCAGGCTTACACTTAACGTCTTCACTGAAAGCTTGGAAATAACAGCTTTTTGTAGCTGTTTTGTAGCCCAGAAAAAATAGTTTTATTGCAAACACAGTGCTCCCAAGAGCTACAGTTAGTCTGTGAGGAGGTGTTACTGGGGAGAAATGCATAACATCTCCTAATCATTTTGTATTATCTAGGCATTAGCCTCATTCAGAATCAAGCTAGTACAAGACTGTATTTACAGGATTACCTCCTATCAGCTGGCCAGAATCACTTGTGGGACAGTATGACCCTTATTTCTGGTGCTTTCATTTTAAAAAGTACAAAAATTTTAAGCTGCTTTTTAGTTTCTTGACTTCTCTTTCTCTCCCAGTTACATTTCTAGTTTCTAATCTCATTACTACTGTAGATACCATCTAAATAGGTTAATAGACAGTTGATGTGGAGCTCGAAAAATCGGTCTAGGCAATCAGTCTTCTGTTTAAAGCAGACAAGTGAAGCTTTAAATTAAAGACGGAGCCTGAATCAGAATGTTAGGACTAAGCACCTTTACCCGGTGGGACAGACTGGATACTGAGTCATGTTTTGTGGTCCTTTTCTGAGCTGTTCAGTTATCTCAGCACACAGGCAACATACAATTGGGCGCTTTTACTTGCTGTTCAAGTGTTTCTAACAGAAAAAACAAGTATTCAAGCAGAGGTATATTAAACAGAAATGACTACCATTAATTAGTTCATGTCAGACCTAATCTTTTCAGCAGGTGAGCTGAAAAGTTCAACAACCTGTCTATGCATCACATGGATAATTAGGTGCAGATTCTATTTACTGATTAGGCATTGGTCCCCTTCCAGTTAAGGAAAAGTAAGACATGTGGATGCCTTTGGGTGACCCCACAAATTATGTCAAAGAACACAGTAGGCCAAAATAGGTAAAATAAAAAGGTACTTTACATCCCTTGTTGTTCCTAGATAGACCTTCAGTGCAGTGGACACCCCTGAAAAAGGAGCAGACACACTGACACAAAGGCACTCAAATACCACTGTAGGTTCAGCCTCAGCTTCCAGATGTTGCATGGTAGCAGATGGAAGACAGCAGCATTATTATCCAGGCAGCCTTGCACTGAATGTTGAAGGATGTGAGAACCTTGTCTGAAATGATCCAGTTATTATTAACAGCAGCCCTGATTTAAACCAAAACAAAGCAGCTTCCAGGAACAGAATGATGGTAAGCCTTCCTTCAGTCATTTCCTTCCAGGAGACATAACTGTAGCAGAAGGTTATGGCTATGAAGCACCTCATAAGAGTCTTGTTGGCTTGTGATTAAACACTTGGAAGAAAACTTGGAGGAACGCCAGATAAAACCTCACACCAAATCTAACCTTTGTGACTCCCAAACCTGAACAGGACAAAAATGGCTTAAAGCCAAAGTCTGGGCCAAAGCCTACCTCTTCTCTTTGTGCTTCAAAAAATATCACAGAGACACTAATAGCAATGTCTAGAAGCAGCAAGAAACAAACACCAACACCACCATTAGTATAAGCATGAATAAGTGACTGCAAGTATATCCAACAGTAGTACCGTGCTGATCTTAAAGGGATCTTGGTAGTACAGGTCTAGTGGAAGAAACTCTTTCAGACACTTCCCATTCTGACCTATGTGTTTTGCTGCCTGTACAAAATTACCTTCAAGCAGTATCTACCAACTCTTTCACTGCAACTCTGTCCACACCGTGCATTCTATATTGCTTTATCTCTCTACTGAGGTAGCTGAAAATGTAAGTATGGATTTTGCTGACCCTCAACAGGAAAAAAAAAAGGAGTATCTTGCTGGTGTGATTATACCTACAGTCCACATTTCTAAGAAAAATCTCTGTACTAGCAGAACTTTTACAGGGAGACAAAGAGAGCAAGGAGGAAAAAAAAAAACAAAACAAAAAAAACAACAAAAAAAACACAGCTTCACAGTGCTTTGATTGGTTTTCGTGTGCTCACTTAGGTTTTTGGCACAAGTATTTTTGCTAGCAAAATCAGGAACAGCATCGTTAATACTGAATCTATGCCCGCCTTTGTTGTTGTTTTTGCAGGCTTTATTCAATTCCATTTCAGGATGGATCGTTAGTGTCTTGACAAAACCAGAGGTAATATGTGTTCCTCAAGGAGGGATCAGGAGAAATTCTGATCCTCTTTAGTGTCTTGTGAGTATATGCTCTAGTTTGGAGGGGAAACGCCTGCTGTGCACAGCAGGAGCTGGTGCCAGGCTGCAAGCTCACAAGACGGTTCCTGACAAGGTCTGTTTTTTCCCATATGTTTAAACTTAACCCCCTCCCTGCAAAACCTTGGCAAGTGGCTTCATCATTTAAAAGTTTGCATTGTAACTGAATGACATGCTGATTTAATAATTTGTTGTCTGAGTGGGGTTATTCTTTCTTCCTAATGGGCCATTACATTTTTTTTTGCTAATGAGTGGCACATTTTTCCAAAATCATCCTACAGACAATATCATTCATCTTATGAGTTGATTACCTCTTTGAAGAGACTGAGTGATCATCTTGAACTGCTGATGCTGGTGTAAAGATTTAACATAAATTGTTTGCTTGACCTTTTTGAGTCTGAAAGTATTATATTTTTTTTAAGCTTGTAACAGCGTATTTATTTGGTAAGTGGAGAGAAGGCTTCCCCTCTAATTCACCCTTTTCTTCAGAATGAGAAAAAGGGATATATGGTAAAGTTTTGAAAGTTATATTACTCTAAATACCTCATGATGGATTGGTTCAGGCTTTCAGAAAAAGCAGTCCTTCTTATGAGAGTCATTATCATTTATCCTTCAGTTTTGAAAGAGGTGCCATATTAACTACATAGTTAATACTTATGTGTTACCTAGTCTGGTAGGCTAAAGCAGTACCAGTAACTTAAAGCAGATCAAGTTACTGCAGTAAAAAAAGGTTTATAATTATTCCTGAGAAATTCTATAGTATGAAGTATCTTTACTGCAGTATAGTGCAAATTCACACAAGGATTTATATCAGGAATTCATACCCTTCACCAAAGTAATTGTAACAAGAAAACACATAAAAGTTTAGGCCAGTTAAAATTATCTTGCTGATTTCTTCTCTGCAGGAAGATTTCCTCAAGGACTGCAGGCTTCTCTTGGGAAGCTATGTGTAATGGGATTATCCCATGCAGTAACATCCCAAATGTGGAGATGCTACACCCCCCTCATTGAGGCTGATGTAAGGTCGACTGTTCTTTTACCTAAGAAGTACTAGGGGAAGGGGAAGGTAGATGCACCTAATCTGTGCCTCAACGGCAAAACTTACACAGGATTAAAGAGCAAGGCAAACTGACTTATGTTTTATGCTATTTTACTAGCCCTGGACTGGGTGCCAGATTTCAATACAGAAAGAACTCTTAAGCTTGCCAGGAGTATCTCAGCTGCTATTACGCTGGGCAAAATGTGTGAAACCATATTAGTAGCCTCATTGTGCATTTTTTTTTTCTGGTCATAACAAGTTTACAAAGTTTAAATAGGGAGAGCTTGAGGGCCAAAGTCCCCATTAAAAAAAAAATGAGAGATCAGCTCTTAAACATCTACTTCTACTGGTACTTTATGTCAGTATGGCCAGGCCAGTATGTCCAGGGACTGAAAAAAATTATTACATATTTCCATAAGTTTTGAGCATCAGAATTACAACATTTCTGTATTAAGGCTGGATAAATGAATCTGTGAATTTAATGGCTTTTGAATAAATGAGACCTGACCTCTGTGCAAAAGCAGTTTTCTGGGGGAAGATGAGTGGAAAGAAATGGAATGGAAAGGAATGTAATGGAATAGAATGAATAGAATAGAATAGAATAGAATAGAATAGAATAGAATAGAATAATAATTCCAGTTGCAAGGGACCTACAATATTGATCAAGACCGACTGCCTGATCAATTATGGACTGACCAAAAGTTAAAGCCTATTATGATGGGCAGTGTCCAAATGCCCCTTTTTAAGGCGCTGACAGGCATTAGGCGTCAACCAGCTCTCTAGGAAGCCTGTTCCAGCGTTTGATCACCTTCTCAGTAAAGAAATTCTTCCTGATGTCAAGCCTGACCCTCCTGCATCGTGTGGTCTCCAGAGAGAGCCCGCGTCTGTCTTCTGGGTTCTCCTGCCCAGGCAGAGCTCTGGCCCTCTGTGCAGCCCCAGCGCGGTGGGGCCTGGCGTGCGCTCCTTGCTGTCTGCCAGCCTGCCCGCAGAGCCTCACCCCGCTGCGCTTCTCCCCAGGATCCTGCTGCGTGCCTGAGGCCTGCAGGACCACCGGTGGGCCTGGCCTTGGGGCCTGGGCCTGTCTTTGGGGCCTGGCAGCAGCTCTTAGTGCCAAACCCAGCAGTCGCCTTCTGACCCTCCTCTCATGGTGCGTGGCCGGCTTGGCTGCAGAACGGGGGTGTGCTGTGCAAGAGGAGGGCAAGGGGTCCTGGGGAGCCCAGGGAAGATGCGCCGCCTTTCCCGCGGGATTCGCTCGCAGCAGAGAGTTAGCTGTGCTGGGGCAAGTCCTGCAGAGAGCGTGCGACGGGTGGGGGCGGCGTGGGGGGAAGGGGCGCCGGGGAACAGCCAGCGCCCATCTGCCCAAGAGGGGTCCCTTCCAGGCAGAGGAGAAGAAATGCCAGCACCCAAGCCGGATCTGGCAGAGCGGGAAGAAAGCCTGTGCCTGAGGGCAGCAGCACGGCCATCTTTCCCTGGCTGCTTTCCAGCCGGGCAGCCCACTGCATGTGCTGGTGCCTGGCACTGTCCCTCCCCAGGTGCAGGGCGTTGCGCTTCCCCTTGAGCTTCTTGGGGCTCCTGCCTTGGCGGGGTATGACCCTAGGCTGATGCGGAGAGCAGCACCGAGTCGTGATTCCACGCAGGAGGAGGGATTTGGGCGCCCCTGCAGCATGGCTGCACCCAGCAGTGACAGCAGGCTGGTAGGAGAGCAGAGCCCACCCGCGACGCGGGGGCAGAGGG
>NW_020799143.1:11712768-11722837 GCF_003259725.1 Athene cunicularia
CTGGGGATGAGGAGCCGCTCCCTGTCAGTGGCGCCGCAGCAGCGGGTGTCACGCTAGAAAAGGGAAGCCACGGTGGTCAGTGGCTGGCCCGGGGAGGGCTGGAAGAAATGTCCAGGTCCCTGAGGAAGGAAACCCTCCCAGCTCCCCAGGGTGAGGTTTCCCCTCCCAGCTCACCTCTGCTGCTGCAGCTGCACCTCCTGGGTGCCCCAGCTGCCTGGACGCGGCAGGGCTGGGGAAAATCCTTCAACGGCTCTGGGGTCGGGCACAGAGGGCTGCAACGAACAACTCCCTGCGCACAACACCAGCACCAAAGGCCTCGCTCAACGCTCCAGCCTCGCCAACTGCTCAGCTGGAGTGCAGGCAGGTGCCAGCTGGGTGAGGCTCGGCACCCAGCGAGGCACGCTTGTCACAGTGCCTTGCTCAGGGACGTCACAATCTGTTGCTAGGTGACATCACAGTCCATCGCTTGGAGATGGCTCGGTCCATCCCTCGGTGACAACAGAACCCATCGCTTGGTGACATCACATGAAATGAGGAGCTAGGAAATTAAAATAGGATATAGAAATTAGGCACTCAAGAAATGAAGGTATAACTTAGGTTAGAGATAAAGATGACATTCCGGCTCACTAGAATACGAAGGGAGCATGGGTCATGCATATGTATGACTAGGACTAGAGGCCTATTAGTTAAAAGATAACTGAGATTAAAACAGGTTAAAACAGATTAAAATAGGTGTGAGGTTAATGGTTGGACTGGATGATCTTCAAGGATCTGCAAGGTCCTTTCCAACCTAGACAATTCTGTGATTCTGTGATATGGATAAATCCATGCTGGGCATTAAACAGTGAATGTGAAATATTATATAGGTGTAAACAAGAGCTATAGGCCATAGTGAAAGTTTTCTACTGCTGACTTCCTTGTCATTTTTCATAGGCAAGCGCTACATAGATTGATGTCAAAATTGTGTTCCCAGCCTCTATCTACCACCTCTGTGTGTATAGCTAATACAAGTGCACAACAGCCTTTAAGGAACCAGGTCATCACACCTCTTCAGCTGACCAAATGAAAATAATTTTCTGATTCTGAGCTGATACCCATCTTTATACAAACAGCTGTTCATCTAGAAATGGAAAATCTGTTTTTCAGCGTGAGCAACTCCCCTTCATCTCTTTCACTCCCAAATTGGGAGCTGTAAGCACCATGTTAAAGCTTAGGTTATCAGCAAAGGGCATCCTTTAGTGCTGCTACTGAAGCTGTGTCAGCACACAATCGCACTGGACTAGAAACCAGAGAGATACACTTTTGATTTACTCTGATGTTAAATGCACTAATTTTCAAAGCAGAGATCTGGGCCTCCAGTCTCCATTCACAGTTTTATTTCTGATTTACATAAAAACAGTTGAAATAAAAATGTATACATTTGTCATTGCACAAGAAGTACAGATCTATGCCTCCTGTTCTCTATAACCCACAGGGCTTTTTGGTACATAGGAACATAGCTTCAAAAGAGCAGTTTACAAATTCAGACCCACTCTCTGCTGTGAATTTGGCCTGTAGTTAGGTGGTAAGGTCATTCTCATCAGATCTAGGAGACATGAGTTTAAATTGCCTTGGGCTAGAATACATGTCTCCAGCCACCTAGTGTCTAAAACTCTGGTATAACTCTTTGTCAGTAAAACATTCAGAAAGGAAGCATACAAAATACCCACAGATCAAGTCTGTTAAATCTGGCAATTCATGAGACACAAGCAGAGCTAAGCTAGGAAAGCACTCCGAACACCCAAACTGTATGTGTCACTTACAAAAGCAAATTAAGCAGAAGAGTATTAGAAGTCCCTCAGTAACCTCTGGTATTTAAATGAGTAAGTTATTTGTCCTTTTGCCTCATAGTTGTACAGTCTCTCATCCCATTCCTATAGACACTAAAGGGAGCTGATCATTGCCTTAAGGCTGGCAATAAAGAAAAGTTGAAAACAGACATTTTGCTTTTCTGTGGCTTTTAATAACCTTGCTACAGCTTCTTCTCCTTGATGCAGCTCCGGCATATCCCAGATCCAGATTAGCACAGATTTTTTTATTTCTGCAGGCATTTAACAGCAAGCCATTCAACTCTGTTACTGCATCAAGGAAATCTTAAACCTTTCACTAGGCAAAGCAGCCGCTCAGGCTCTAGCAGGAGCTACTTTGGTAGTCCCAACAGATGAGCTGCTGGCATGGCATTCAGTCAGAAGAGATGTTCAAGCAGAATGTTTGCATGTGAAAGGACAATCTGGTGATGCAGGCTTTGGGCATTTTGTTGAATACTTCCTAACTACCCCAGCTGGAGCAGCATCACTGACAGGATTCCATGAAGTATGGAAGTCCTTGATATGCACACACTCAGATCCATTATCCTTCATCTGTATGTGATGCAGGGAGCTTTTATTCTATATACCTTCCACCCACCACACAGATAGGTCAGTGTGTCCCAGGCATTTTATGCTTACTGTGCTTATATTTTGGGCAGTAATTTCCCCCACCAAGATGTAGAAGCCCTAAAAACAGTGTAACAAGTAATCATATGATAGTTGTTTCACAGTAATTGCACAGATACTTATTCTGATTATGAAGTGAATCTGAAGTTCACTGCCCTCTGGTGAAAAAAAGAGTAATTTTCAATTCCATAAAATAGTAGTTTACATATGGGCCTGTCTGTAACTCACAGTAAATACTAGGTTATCCAAGGCAATGTGCATTTTGTATCTATTTAATTTTAACTCATTTTAGGAAAAGAAGATATTATTAATCAACCCTGAAATTGTTGGTGTCCCCACTTTCAGAGAAACCATGGCTTAGAGTAAAATGCTTTACAAGGCATTGCCTCTATAGAGCTGCATGGGTGGAGAAGCTGGCAGCCTGGTGAGTTCCTGTTTTTATACTGAGTGCCCAAGTACAGCATGAAGATTGTTACAATAAAAGACAAGTTCTACAGATAAGATTTGGCAGGACAGACCAGGCTCAAGGGCTAAGAAAAGTATTTACAAGATGTGCAAGGGGCAGCACCTCTCCTGCTTTCCTCCTCTCTGTGTTCATGCTGGGCTCCATCTCAGCTCAGACTGCCGTTTATGAGAAGTAGCCTCAGAGCTGAAGCAGCAAGGACAAAAACTCGCTACAAACTACACACCACTTTGTTCTGAAGCCTGTCCTCACTTGTCCCAAATGCAGTTGCCTAGAAAACAACGGGCTAGTTTCAAAGAAGTCCCAAAGCTTTGCAATTGTTTCTGTTGCACTTAATTTTCCTGGTGGAGAAAAAAAAAAAAAAAAATCCCTGGAAGTAAAGTTGCATGACCAGATTCGAACATAAGAATTTCAAATTTCTAACAAGGTATTTAAATTTCCTTCTTCTCCCTGTCCTCAGGGTATTTGTCATCTTTTGTCCAAACACTTTCAAAAGGAAAAAAAAAAAAAAAAAAGTGCTAATTTCAAGGAAGCTTTTTTCCCCCCATTCTTTTCCAAATGTCCAAATGCAAATGTGAGCTGAACCTGGATATCAGAATCTTGGATAATGGTAAATCTCAATGAGTGTATGTGCATGTACACTCACTCACCAAACTGCACAACTGACAGATCTTTCATGATGGGAGAGAAGAAGCCTGGTGGTTGAAAAATAAACAAACTAATTAACAAGAGTTAGTTTTAAAACTCTGTCTTTTGAAAGCAATATGACAGTAACAGAGATTGCACTCCAGTCCAGAGGTCCTGAAGAGAGGCAAAGAGATCAGATTTCGTTTGGTTGCCTGTAGGCTTTTCTTTAAGCCTTTTTTCTAAACTTCTAACAGAACATCATCCCTTGTTTCCCCTGACAGCTTCTGTTAGTTTTCATTATTATTTCATCCTACATGATTTCATTCTTTATCATGTGGGTTCAGAAGAAAGTTCAGAGCGTTTTTATTTTCACAATTTGTCATGTCCTGGTACAGTGAATAAAAAACAGCTGTTCTGACTCCAGCTACATGTTGGCCTGTAACTGTCCCAACTCTCACAGATGAGGCATCATACTTGGCTTTGCCCAAAAACATTGTCTAATACAACTCCAGAGCCAGATGCAGCCCCAACACAAAGAAGGCGCAACCTTGGCCATCTTAGTCATGCACAGCAATTACATGATAGAACTGCATGGTTTTAACTGCTGTGTTGCACTACAGTTTGTCTCCCTCCATCTCCCCACATCTACATATGGGAATCAGAAGAAAGAACTGCCAGCAATGCCAAACCTAAGGGCACCAAAAAAACCCCTTCCTGGAAGTCTGTTCCTGGATGTGACCTGGCCTTTTGTTATTTCTGCAGGTTCACTGTGATTGCAACACGCTGCTTGCATCAAAGCCCTTCGCTTCCACCATGAATATGAACAGATTGACATGGTATTGCTAGTTGTTAATGAAAATACCTTCTGTCTGCATTAGTAGTTCTGCCAGGAAAAAAAATGAGAGAAACAAATTAAAATCGGCTCAAATACCAGCCGTTTAGTTGCAGTTAGCTTCTTACATCAAATGTAAGCCCACAGTCTGAGCAACAGTATCCTACCTCCTTTCCACCTCTGATTTCTGCAGCCATTCAGCAAAAGCAGTTAACTCAAATGCAGTAGTTGAAAAACAAAACCAAGCTCATTATGGAAATAATTGCACTCAGTGCAGTGCCCTTTGCTGCCTTATTTCCCATATTCTGATTTCAAAATGGGCTTAGAACTTCTTTTTGGCTTTATGCTGCACCCAGTTCTCACTTTTTAGGCCACAGCAGATTTTTTAGCCACCCAGTGTGAATGTGAGAGTAAATAGTTAGAAAGTGCTTTACAACCAAATGAAAGGCAAAGGTTGCATTGGGGACCTTTCAGAGAACAGGAGAGGTTAGGTTGGATTTTTGCTGCAGAAACAGTAAGAACCTTCTTTCATTCTCTGTTCAGAAAAGAAAAAAAAAATACGCCACCTGATAACAGTTATTTTCTACCAGTTTCTTTGGCAGTGTTTACACAATAGCAAGCAGACATGGGCCAATAAAAGGATCAATAATAAGAATTAAAGCTAAGGATATTAAAATTGCCATAATTACATTTCAGACAGAGCTGGGCAGAAAATTGATTCCCTGTCCTGCAAATGTTGAGATGTAAAACGTATTCTTACTTTGCATCAGGACAAAGCCAAAGCTTTTCTTTTTTTTTTTTTTTTTTTTTTTTTTTTAGACACAAAAGACAAGAGGAAGACAGAAATAGATGAACAGAGATGGGCTTCGAAACAGCTAATAAACTTTTGGCTAGGACGACAAAATTAGATTTTTGTGAAAACCCAAGTCCATTCCTTAGGCTAAATCAGAAAAATAAGGAATTCAAACCTAAGTCTCACAAATCCCAGCTGAGAGCTACAACTGTCAAGTTATTTCCCTTTTTTAAATGTGAGTCCCTACTCCTGAACAATGTTCTGTCAAAACAATACATTTCCACAGGATCTCATTTGGACATCAAGCCTTTTCCAACTTGTTAACATTTCCAACCAGCCATAGTTACAGGACTGCATCCTCATTGTCAGACTTGCAGAATGGTTGCCTGAGGCTACCTCTGTGCAAACCCAGAAATTCAACCTGGCATAAAGACAGAGCATTTTAATTTTTTTTTCTTTACATTCAAAGGTAAGTCTTCTTTTTGCTAAATGGATGCTTGGGAATGGACATAGTTTCTGACAGAGTAAAACCTTAACACAGAGTAAGTTATACTAACAGTAGGACTCTGCTTTTAAAACCATATAGCCAACCCTTTATTTGAATTTTTGACAACAGACTTTTTTTTATGTGGTTGTGATTTTTCTGTCCTTTACTCCCTACTAGAGGTTCAATTTCCCTTGCAGGAGCAATAACAACTTAAAATATTCCCATTTCCTCTTCTCCTTCCTCCAGTCTCCACAGCAGGGTACACCTTCCTCTCAGACATGCTGCTCAAGTGTTTGGGAGGCTATGCTGTAAACAAGATGGGAGAAAGTGATCAGACTGAAAAACAAGGTCTGCTGCAAAATCTTTTATGCATCTATCTCCCTTTTTTTGGTACAAATTACACACAGGTCTCTACAAGATAGAAAGTTAAGCTGGAACAGGAACCAGGAGGTTGTAGCTCATAGTTTCACTGATCTCTAGGATGAAGTTGTTTCATGCTTAGGCTGACCACTCCTTTACAGGCAATGTAAAGCTCACATTCAATCCCCATTGTCCCACAGTAGCACCACACCAGCAAATTCAGCTTCTCAGAACTGTACTGAAGCCCCATGGTAAAAACAAGCCTGCAGCATTAATGTCACACACGCTAGCATTGCCCTGTGTGGTCTGAGCACCACTTACCTAAGAGACAAATGAACCATATGTATGTAACAGTATTGTATACAGCCTACAGGTTTTGTCACCTTGGTTTCTTAAGGCTACCTTTTGTGGGGTATACATTATTTTCCATTTTATTTCTATGCATCACTGAAGTGCTCCTTGTGATTTGTTGGTTGGGATTTTTTTAAGTGTAATTTCTTCATCATACAACTCTTATTAGTTGTTATTGCAATATGGGTGCTAAGAATTTTCTAGACAGAGTCTTTCTGAGATGGCAATCTATGCACACGGCATCTTCTCAGTTGAAGAAGAAAGGAGGTATGTAAAGTCTGTAGAGCAGCAGAAAATCCCTTTGGCAGAACTCTCTAATACCAAATCCCCAAAAATATTTTTTGAGAATGCTTGGTATTCTGTCTTGTTAACGTAAATAGACCTAAAAGTCTCCTGTTAGCAGGAAAGTGACAGAGTGGATGTGACACGGCTCATTGAAATGGCTCTTTCATATAAAATAAGATATTGTTCTGGCTTTTTGATCTGCAGAAGTTTATAGATGCTTCCCCAAAGCTCCTAATGAAGAGTTAGACTGGCATATAACTATTTAACTGAGAACTGCCACTTGTCCCTACCTGGCCATGCTCCTCTGCACAGTCTACAGGATAGCAAGCACAGGCATGCACCAACATCTGCCTTCCCATGCACAAGCCTATGGAAGGCAGAAGCAGGGAACCTCCAGGACAGATTCACAGAATTACAGAATCATCTAGGTTGGAAAAGACCTTGAAGAACACCTAATCCCACCATTAACTTTACGTTGACAGTTCCCAACTACACCATATCCCTCAGCGCTATGTTGACCCAACTCTTAAACACCTCCAGGGATGGGGACTCCACCACCTCCCTGGGCAGCCCATTCCAACGCCTAACAACCCCTTCTGGAAAGAAATGCTTCCTAATATCCAGTCTAAACCTTCCCTGGCACAACATGAGGCCATTACCTCTTGCCTTATTGCTTGTTACTTGGTTAAAGAGGCTCATCCCCAGCTCTCTGCACCCTCCTTTCAGGTAGTTGCAGAGGGCGATGAGGTCTCCCCTCAGCCTCCTCTTCTTCAGACTAAACACCCCCAGTTCCCTCAGCTGCTCCCCATCAGACCTGTGCTCCAGACCCTGCACCAGCTTCGTTGCCCTTCTCTGGACACGCTCGAGTCATTCAATGTCCTTTTTGTAGTGAGGAGTCCAAAACTGAACAAAGGAATCAAGGTGCAGCCTCCCCAGTGCTGAGTACAGGGGTCAGATCCCTTCCCTGTCCCTGCTGGCCACGCTATTGCTGACACAAGCCAGGATGCCATTGGCCTTCTTGGCCACCTGGGCCCATGCTGGCTCCTGTTCAGCTGGCTGTCAATCACCCCCCTAGGTCCCTCTCTGACTGGCAGCTCTCCAGCCACTCCTCCCCAAGCCTGTAGCACTGCTAGGGGTTGTTGTGGCCCAAGGGCAGCCCCCAGCATTTGCCCTTACGGAAACTCCTACAGCTGGCCTCAGCCCAGTATAGTTGGCCTTAGCCCAGAACTGGGGTGAGGGGTACATACTGCTGCATTAAATTGTTAGCACTGGGACAAGTTTGAGAGAGAGAGAGAGAGAATAGAAAGGTGCAATGACAGAGAAATAAAAACAACCAGGCTAAAGATCAGTCTTATCAAACAGTGGAAGCAGTTGGTAGATCAGTGCTTTGAAAAGCAGTTATTCATCTCCCCTTTTCTCCTTCATTAGCTTAAAAACATGAAGCTAACCATTACATACCTAGTGATCTATAAGCTTTACGAAGCAGAGACTTTCTTATTTGTCAATATTTGGTTGCACTTATGCCATTGAGTCCTAGACATCAATGAGGCCCCGGATGACAGCCACTAAATTGGGCAGCAGTAATGCCCAGCAAAAATATAAAATGCAAACTGTATCACTTGACAAGAGGTTAGCCTCAGGACATTCTGGTGAACCTTCAGCCACCAGGATAAATTCCTGCCAATCCGCCAGCTCAATCAGTGCAGAAAGAGGTAAAAAAGCAAAATGATCCTGGACATAGTCCTTTTCCTCCTTTGAATAAGTGGAGGAATGCTAACTCTGATACTTTGTGTGTGCAAGAAGACAAAGACTAGCCTCCGATCCTGCATAGGGCTAAAGGAAAGGTACCGGCCATCCCTGCTGGGGGGCAAATGCAGTTCCACAGAACTCCAGCCAGTGCCTACAGAGTTTCCATAGTGGTGTGGCTTCACCTCAAAAGATATGTATGTAGTTACTTGTGGTATTTTTAGGGAAAACACAAGCTAACTGAAGAAGTTCTCTCAGAGTAAAATCACAGTGAAGACAAGACACAGAAAAGTTATTGTGACATAGTCATTCAAGGTCAGGCATGCATCATGGGCATTGGCTCAGATTGCTACCTGGGGGTTAAAATATGTCTCAGAAAGCAGTACTAGACTAAATATTCTTTAATGTAGCCCTGTATTTAGTTTGCAGATTAATTTGGCAGATATTTTGCAGTAGTTTATAGGTGGCAGATATAATTTTGATAAGATCATATAAGACATGTGCATGCAAGTACAGATTTAACACTGTGGGCTCAGTGGGCATGGGTGCTTCAGTGATATTAGCCCCAGACGCACAAGCACTCTCCCCAGCTAATACAGCACTTCTATAGATCAGAGGATATATCATGACAACATGGTTCTTTCACCTAGAACAGGGACTATGTTCCTCTACTACAAGCATTTCTGGTTTTATTCTTGTGAACAGAATCTGTTCTCTTGAATAGATTTAACCTGTTACAAACACAAACATGGCCAGAGAAAGGCCTGTGGAAGAAATTTTATACCACTAGAGAAACATCAATACAATTTACTAAAAGAAGAAAGCATTTTTTTCTTGTCAATTTTTATGTGTGGAAATGAAGGGCAGTTTTCCAAATGATAAACTGTCACAGGGCCATGGAAATCTGTGCCCCTGTAAAAACAGGAAGATTTAGCAGAGAAAATGGTAAATTATCACTTAAAGGTAAAGTTTATAAGTGTTCCCAGAGCATCCATTAAGCACCGGTTGAAATGAATTAAACTAGGCCAAGTTTCACCATAAGTGTTAAACACATACTCATCTCAAACTGTAAAGTTGTCCCAGTTTCGCCAATATTTTCTCTGCTGTCATTGCCTGGGATTAAGTTTAGTGCTCACTAGAATTCCCTAACTATTTATTTTTCATCTTTAGCCAAACAAAACTGCATTAACAAAATGCGCGCACACCATGCTCTCATTTCAGGCCTCTACGTCTTGGAGACTCAGGACATAGTGGTAATCTATTAAACCGGTTCAATCCCTTTTTTTATCCCTAAAGGTGGCTACAAGTAAACTACTGAAAAATCACCGTATCTACAGAAGTTTAGTTTTCTTCTTCAGTCATTCAGGTGTGCCACATTCAGAGGAGCTGAGCACATGGGCAAAGGTTTCAAGGTTTCACTGAAATACAGTTATATCAATAAAACTTTTTTGCAAGGCTGCCCTCTATGTTTGATCTGTAAAAGACCCAAATTTAAATGCATTCATTGAAAACTTGAATATTTTCTCTGCTGTGAATGATGGCCTGAACAATTTGGGCAGCACAACTGAGGAGGCAGAAGTCTGTGGGAGGAAAAGCAAGGCGGGAACCTCACAAAAATCAGTTTTTCTGCACCCCCCACCCCCACCCCCCC